>NC_073253.2:140337500-140637500 GCF_029289425.2 Pan paniscus | reverse complement strand
AGAAGATTTTTACACTTAACTTTAACTTGTAGGTCTACAATCCACCTAAAATTAATTTTTGTGCATGGTGTGAGCTAAAAATTGAGATTTTTTTTTTTTTTTTGCGTGCTGACATTTAGTTATTTCACATCATTTGTTAAAAAGATTTTTTCCCTATTGAAGTGCATTGGCTTCTTTGATGAAAATCATCTGACTGTAGTTTTTATATGGGTTTATTTCTGGTTTCTCTATTTTATTATATTTATCTATTTGATTATGAGTTTACTAGTTTTATACTAGATCTTAGAAAAGGTAATGTATTTCAGCTTTCTCATTTGTACACACACACATACACACACACATATGTGTGTGTGTATATATATATATGGATGTGTGTATGTGTGTGTGTGTATAAATGAAATAGCTGTATATCCGTACATATATGTGTGTATATATGTACGTATGTGTGTATATATGTATATATGAATGCATATATAGTTATTTGAGTATATATATATTTGAGTGTAAGATATATATACACACATGTATATGGATGTGTGTGTGTATTTCTGTGCTAGATTTTGGGTTTGCTTTTTTTTCCCACATGTTTTAGAATCAGTGTAAATTTTTTATTTTTAAAAAATTTATTGGGAAGTTGATTGAGATTGCATTGAGTCTACAGATCAATCTGGAGGAAATGATATCTTAACAATGTTGAGTCTTTCAATCTATGAATATAGTACACCTCTCCATTTATTTAGGTATTTTAAAATTCTCTCAGTAGTGTTTCAGAGGTTTTAATATAGATCATTGTTATATATTTTGGTAAAGTTTACACTATTTCATTTTTTATATTATTTTATTTTTAAAATTTCAAATTTTTATTTTAGATTCTGGAGGTATATGTACAAGTTTGTTACATGGATATATTGTGTGATGCTGAGGTTTGAAGGAAAAATGAAATATTTTTCAGACAAGTAAATGCTAAGGGAATGTGTTGCCACTAGACCAGCCTCATAAGAGATCCTTAAGAGACAGCATTTTTTGTAGTATGGGTCTGCTGGTAATTAGTTCTCTGGTTTTGTGTACTAGAAAATATCTTTGTCTTATCTTTCATTTTATTTTTGCTAGAAAAAATGCTGGATGGATATTTAATATTCATACTTTTACTTGAAAGACCATTTTATTGCCTTCTTGACTCTTGTTTTTGACAAAAAGTTATCTGCCATTTTTATTATTATCTTGTATATAATGTATTATTCTCTGGCTTCTGTCAAGATTTTCTTATTATCTTTTTCAGAAATTTTACTATAAAATGTTTCATTTGCTGAGATTTTTGAATCTCAAAATTAATATTTTTCCAACAAATTTTGAAACATTTGGTTTATTAATTGATTAACTATTTTTGTTCTATTATCACTTTTATTTTTTTGGAACTTCAATTTTATGTACGCTAGACTGCTTAACATTATTCACACAGGTTACTGAAGATGTGTTAATCTTTTTTCAGTCTTTTACTATCTGTTCTTTAGCTTGTATACTTTTTATTGCTCTGTCTTCAAGTTAACTAATTCTTTCTGTGCTGTGTCTCATTTGTTAATAATTCATCCAGTGACTTTTAAGTTTCTGGTATAGTTTTTAAGTGTTAGAATTTCTATATTTTAAGGGTCTCAATTTCTCTTCTGAGATTTCCCATTCATCCTTTTGTTTTAATTATGACTACCCCCCACTTTAAAGTTAGTCAACGTATTTTGTCATTTTTTCTGCTAAATTAAAAAAAAAAAAACTAAGTAATCCCAGGGTCTATTTCAATAGATTTTTTTTCCTCTTGACTATGCATCCCAGTTTTCTGGGTTTTAAAATATGTGTCTTATAATTTTAATGAACACAGTAGATGATACTTTACAGAGATAATATGTTCTGTTATGCTCCTCTGTAGAATTATTTTTGTTATAGAAGGTTGATTATCTTGAACTTGTGGTATTCTTATCTTACTCTTATAAGAATGTCTTGCTTTGTTCGCAGAAAAATCTCTCAGTTCTGGATCATACCATTTACTTCTGAGGTATGGCTGTTTTTGAGTTTCAGTGGAAGACTCTGACGTTTCAAATACCAAGGCTCTTTACGTTGTTGGGACCCAATTTGTTCTCCTCTATGGTGAGTAGCAGCTAAAATACCTTCTAAACTTTTTCAAGTTTTTGGCTGTTGATTTCCACTGAACTTCATATAATGTCATCCACACATGCACAATACAGACATCAGCTGAGAATTAAAGTTTGTTTTAGATTGGTGAAAAACTAATTGTGGTTTTTGCCATTAAAAGTAATAACAAAAAACTGCATTTAATTTTGCACCAACCCAATATGTAGATTTTTGGGGCTCCCCACTCTGTGCCATTCTCTTTTTCAGGATTTCCCTCCTCATTTTCAAGCCTCTCTGAAAGTTCTGAAGTTTTTCTCTCACAATTTAATTCAGAAAGACTGCATCGTTTTGCTTGAGTTTCAGGTGTTTTGATGGAAAGTGCCCTGCATGGGATAGATGCATAAACATGGAACTGACTTTGGTTTTTATCTTTTAAGAGTTGAATTTATTTAACTTTGTCTGTGTTTAATCACTCTTAGGGCCTTTAAATTATTGCTTTTTAGAGACAACTTGTTCAGAATTTGTAGTTTTTAACTGAAAAGGTGAATTCTATGCAAAATACATGCTACGATGAACCAGAATTTCCAGTGGATCATTCTTTCAACATTTAACACCTATTTTATTATGTTCCATGGAACTAATGTTCTATGTTACATAGTTTTTGTTGTTCTAGAACATGCATAAAACCTGTGTCCCATAGTTTTTAGGTCACTGATTGGATTTATTTTATTTATATAACACTTATCAAGACCCTTTGTTATGGATGACAATATTTTAGGCATGTGTGGGGGCCAAGTAAAAGAAAAGCTCATCAAAGCCTTCAAGGATCTCATATTCATTCTTTCATTCATTATTTCATTCAACTGAAACATATTTAATGCCATTATAGTGAGGGAATCCAAAAATAGCTCTACTGTAAAAACTGGATGAAGGCTAAAGAGCAAACCAGTAGGTACTAAAATAAAAACAATATTCTGTAACAAAAAGAAAAAATATGTAAAATATAATAAAACATACTTACTATGAATGTGTAAAATCAGAAGTGCTGATTTAGAGTGGAAACTACAGAAGACTTTGTTGAGAAGTTATATTTGAGCTGAAATTTTAAGTTAATCATGCCACATGGGGGCATTTAGAAAATAACTTTTGGAGGAGGACAAGGTGGCCGATTAGAGCAGCCAGGTGAAACAGCTCCCATCAAGGGACCATAAGAACTGGCGTGCTCCTAACAGATCTTCAGAGGGAAGGCACCAAGAGTGGATAAAGGGAAGACACAAAAGCTGGGCTGAAGGGGGAGAAATCTGGGAACGCTGCATGGGGCTACCAAGTACTGGGACTTATTTCTGGCCCCCAATGGCTCTGGAGGAATAATTGAGTTAAACTGGCAAGGAGCAACCCACTGTTGCCATGGGCCTCTGGGACCCCGGCAGGAGGAGACCCCTCAACCACCATGGACACTTAAATTAGCAGGGAGAGCAGCCTAGAGAAGTGGTAGGGGCAGCAAGGCAGCTGATGTAGAGCCCAGAGGGTTTGGTGCAGGAGCATGGCCATAGCAGACCATGGCCAGAAAGGGCCGTCCCCCTAGCATTGACTTGCTCCCATAGCCTTTAGCCCTAAAGGAACTGTTGGACCTGAACTCTGTAGGGTAGTCTTGCCCATCAGACATGGCTGGTCTGACCTGACCACCTGTTGGTCTCCTGGTCTCTCCTGGGGATCTAGCCTGGACATGCTTGCTTGAAGGGCAGTCTTGAGTGCTCTCGGGGCCCACACCATAGCTTCTGCTTCATAAAACATGCCTGACTTGCGAAGCTTCTGCTGGTTGGCTCCTGTGACCATGTACCAGCCTTCATGCTCCCTCCTTATGCTGTAGCTTCCCCTTGGCCCACAGCAACTCCCCACATTGCTTTGCTGTCTGTATGTCTGTGTGGTATATATGTATGTCTGTGCTCCATCCCTGCTCCCTGCTCCAAATTCCATTGCAGGTGAAGCCTTGGTGAGCAGAGCCAGCCATCTCTGCCACCACCAGCACCATACTCTGTGTTAACATTGCACAGAGAACGGTGGATCCTACCTCACCCTGAGTGACCACTCTTGCTTGCTGGGCACAGAGAAGCCATCTAGAACTGTGCCCACAAGCACCCTGCCTCCAAGCCAACACCACCTCCAGTACAACCATGCACATAATCACCAGAAGGAGCCCCTCACCCCTTATTCCAGCTGCATTGCCTCTGCCATTGTGGTGAATACTGACAGGGTGTCAGGCAGTCCAGCACCTACTAGGACTCTGCCACAGCTGCTACTATGAGACTAGATCCACTGTCACTGCACTATGAAACACTTGGCTGACACCACCCATTGGAGTGCAGTGACCAGCAGTCTGGGAGCACCTCCTTGGCCCCTTCCCCAGTGAAGTGGATTCCTATCATTAAGAAACCAGAGAACAAAGTTGGGACCCAGTACAAATCTTCCAGAATTAAAACATGCAGTCTAGGAGTTGGGGGCTGTGCATTGGCCCCCTAAAATCTTCCGGAAATAAGTCCAGCTGGCTGAATCAACCTTATACCAGAATCAAACCCTCAAATTCATCTAATAGAAAAAAAAGAAAAATAATCCAAACTTCATCTAATAGAAAAAAAGAAAAATAATCCAAAGGTTGACACTCTCAAAGATTGAAGGTAGATAAGCCCACAAAGATGAAAAAGAATCAGCAAAGGAACCCTGACAACTTAAAGAGCCAGAATGTCTTCTTTTCTTCAAATAACTGCATCACCTCTCTAGCAAGGGTTCCGAACCAGGCTGAGATGGCTGAAATGACAGAAATAGAATTCAAAATATGAGTAGAAATGTAGATTGTTGAATTACAGGAGTACCTTGGAACCCAATCCAAGGAAGCTAAAAAGTATAATAAAACAATGCAGAAACTGACTGACAAAATAGCCAGTATAGAAAATAATGTAACTGACCTAATAGAGCCAAAAAATACACTACAAGAATTTCATAGTGCAATTACAAGTATTAGTGGCAGAACAGACCAAGCAAAGAAAAGAATCTCAGGGTTTGAATACTGGCTTTCTGAAATAAGACAGTCAGACAATAATAGAGAAAAAAGAATGACAAGAAATGAACAAAACCTCTGAGAAATGTGGGATTATGTAAAGATACCAAATCTATGATTCACTGGTATGTCTGAAAGAGATAGGGAGAATGAAACCAACTTGGAAAACATATTTCAGGATATCATCCATGAGAAATTCCCCAACCTAGATAGAGAGCCCAACATTCAAATTCAGGAAATTCAGAGAACCCTGTAAGATACTTCAAAAAAGATCCTCCGCAAGACACACAATCAGCAAATTTTCTGAGGTTGAAATGAAAGAAAAAATGTTAAAGGCAGCTAGAAAGAAAGGTCAGGTCATTTGCAAAGGGAAGCTCATCAGACTAACAGCAGACCACTCAGCTGAAACCCTGGAAGACAGAAGAGATTGGGAGCCTATAGCCAACTTTCTTAAAAGAAATTCCAATCCAGAATTTTATATCTGGTCAAACTAAGCTTCATAAATGAGGAGAAATAACATCCTTTTCAGACAAACAAATGCAGAGGGAATTTGTTATCACCAGAACTGCCTTACAAGAGTTGTTGAAGGAAGACCAGTGATACTATAAAGCAACCACATAAACAATTCTGCAAAATAACCAGCCAACAACATGATGACAGGATCAAATCCACACATATCAATACTAGCCTTGAATGTAAATGGGCTAAATTTCCCAATTAAAAGACACAGAGTGGCAAGCTGAATAATGAACCAAGACCCATTGGTATGCTGCTTTCAAGAGACCCATTTCTTGATGGGTGAAATGACACACATAGGCTCAAAATAAAGGGATGGAGAAAAATTTACCAAGAAAACGGGGTTGCAATCCTAGTTTCTGACAAAACAGTCTTTAAGTGAACAAAAATTAAAAAAAGACAAAGAAGGACATTGCATAACAGTAAAGGGTTTAACACAACAAGAAGATTTAACTGTCTTAAATATATATGCAACCAACACAGGAGCACCCAGATTCATAAAGCAAGTTCTTAGAGACCTTAAAAAAGACTTAGACTTGCACACAATAGTAGTGAGAGACTTTAATTCCCCACTGACAGTAGTAGACAGATCACAAAGATATTCAGGACCTGAACTCAGCACTAGATCAAATGGACCTGGTAAACATCTACAGAACTCTTCACCAAAAGCCAACAGAACACACATTCTTCTTATCTGCACATACTCTAAAACTGATCATGTAATTGGAAGTAAAACACTTCAGAGCCAGTGCAAAAGAACTGAAATCATAACAAACAATCTGTCAGACCACAGTGCAATTAAACTAGAAATCAAGAGTAATAAATTTACTTAAAACTATGCAATTACATGGAAATTGAATAACCTTCTCTTGAATGACTTTTAGGTAAATAATGAAATTAAAGCAGAAGTCAAGAAGTTCTTTCAAACTAATGACAACAAATATACATCAGACCAGAATCTCTGGGACACATCTAAGGCAGAGTGTTAAGAGGGAAATTTATAGCACTAAATGTCCACATCAAAAGTTAGAAAGATCTCACATTAACAACCTAATATCACAATTAAAAGAACTAGATAACCAAGAGCAAACACAACCAAAACTAGCAGAAGACAAGAAATAACCAAAATCAGAGACGAACTAAAAGAGATTAAGGGAGAAGAAAACATTCAAAAAATCCACAAACCCAGACACCTGTCTTTCAAAAAAAATTATAAAATAGATAGACTGCTATCTAGACTAATAAAGAAGAAAAGAGAAAATTCAAATAAACGCAATCAGAAACAAGGGAGATATTACCATTGATCCTACAGAAATACAAACAACCTCATCAGAGAATATTATGAACATCTATGCACATAAAATAAAAACTCTAGAAGAAATGGATAAATTGCTGGATTCATACAGCCTCTTAAGACTGAACCAGGAAGAACTGAATCCCTAAACAGACCAATAACAAGCTCTGAAATTGAGTCAGTAATAGCCTACAAACTAAAAAAAGCCCAGGAACAGATGGATTCACAGGTGAATTCTACCAGATGTACAAAGAAGAGCTGGTACCATTCTTGCTGAAGCTATTACAAAAAAATTGAGGAGAAGGGACTCCTTCCCACCTCATTCTATGAGGTCAGTATCATTCTGATATCAAAACCTGGCAAAGACACAACAGAAAAAGAGAAAACTTTAGGCCAATATTCTTGATGAACTTTGATGCAAAAATCTTCAATGAAATACTGGCAAACTAAATCCAGCAGCATATCAAAGAGCTTATCCATCAAGATCAAGTAGGCTTTATCCCTGGAATGCAAGGATAGTTCAACATACACAAGTCAATAAATGTGATTCATCACGTAAAGAGAACTAAGGACAAAAAATACATGATTTCACAATACATGCAGAAAAGTCTTCTGATAAATTTTAACACCACTGCATGTTAAAAACTCCTAGTAACTAGGTATTAAAGGCAAATACCTCAAAATAATAAGAGCCATCTATGACAAACCCACAGCCCATATCATACTGAACGGCAAAAGCTGGAAGCATTTCCAGTGAAAACTGGCACAAGAAAAGAATGCCCTCTTTCACCACTTCTATTCAACATAGCAGCCAGCACTGGCACTCACAACTGCCTAACACATTAGCTCTCTGGGTTGGGGAAGGGCAGCATGCATCTCTATAGCTCCAGGCTGTGCTTTTCCCCTGCTGGAGCCAAGGGGCTGGATGGCTTGGCCCCAAGATGTGTCGCCAAGAGCCCACCAAACCAGCTGTGGCAGATTACAGCCAGAGTGCCTTTTCAGGCCTGACCATGACTCATCCTTCCTCACTGCACAGGCCTTCCCTGAAGGAACTCCATTAACTTCAGCTAGAGGCTCAGGGACAGAACCCAGATCTCCCTGGGCCTGAGCCCCTAGGGAGAGGGCTGGCCCCAGTCTCTGCTGATCAGCAGACTTCGCCTTTCCTCCTTCTAGTTCTGAGGAATCTGGGAAGCCCAGATGAGCGAGTTTATCCCCAGCAAAGCACACCCTCTCCACCAAGGGACAAAGTGCTTCATTAAACGGGTCCTATTCCCCTGGACACCCAACTGGGTGAGACCCTCCAACAAGGATTGTCAGACACCCTATACAGGAATGATTCTACTGGTATCAGATTGGTGCCCCTTGAGGTCAGAGATTCCTGAAGAAGGAGTAGGCACTCATCTTTGCTATTATCCAGCCTCCTTGAGTGACATTTTCAGATGCAGGTACAAACCAGATGAAGAGGTCCTGAAGTGAAACCCCAGCAAACCACAGCAGCCCTACAGAAGTGGGACCTGATTATTGAAAGAAAAACAAACAAGCAGAACATGACAACAATAAAAAAGCCCCCACAAAAACTCCATTCAAGGATCAGCATCCTCAAACATTGAAACTAGACAAACTCACAAAGGTGAGAAAGAATCAAAGAAAATATGCTGAAAACCTGAAATGCCAGAGTGCCTCTTCTCCTCCAAATGATCACAGTGTCTCTCCAGCAAGGGCACAGAACTGGATGGAGGATGAGATGGATGAATTGAACGAAGAAGGGTTGGGAAGATGGGTAATAAAAAACAATGCTGAGCTAAAGTAGCATGTTCTAACCCAATGCAAAGAAGCTAAGAACCCTAATAAAAGGATAGAGGAGATGCTGATTAGAATAACCAGTTTAAATAGGAACATAAATGACCTGATGGAGCTGAAAAACACAGAACAAGAACTTCATGAAACATATACAAGTATCAAAAGCCAAATTGACTAAGTGGAAGAAAGGATGTCAGAGTTTGAAGGCCACCTTGCTGAAATAAGGCATGCAGACAAGATTAGAGAAAAAAGAATGAAAAGAAATGAACAAAGCCTCCAAGAAATATGAGACTTCATAAAAAGACCAAAGCTGTGATTGATTGGAGTACCTGAAGGAGATGGAGAGAATGGAAACAAGCTGGGAAACACACTTCAGGATATTAACCAGGAAAACTTCCCCAACCTAGCAAGACAAGCCAACCTGAAAATTCAAGAAATACAGAGAAAACCACTAAGATACTCCATGAGAAGATCAACCCAACACACATAATTATCAGATTCTATAAGGCCAAAATGAAGGAAAAACTGTTAAGGACAGCCAGAGCGAAAGGCCAGGTCACCTACAAAGGGAAACCCATCAGACTAACAGCAGACTTCTCAGCAGAAACTCTACAAGCCAGAAGAGATTGGGAACCAATATTCAACATTCTTAAAAAAGAATTTTCAACCCAGAATTTCATATCCAGCCAAACTGAGCTTCATAAGTGATGGAAAAATAAAATCCTTCCCAGACAAGCGAATGCTGAGGGATTTTGTTACCACCAGGCCTGCCTTACAAGAGCTCCTGAAAGAAGCACTAAATATGGAAAGGAAAAACCAGTACCAGCCATTGCAAAAACACACCAAAATATAAAGACCAATGACACTATGAAGAAACTGCATCAACTAGTGTGAAAAATAACCAGATGGCATCATGGTGACAGGATCAGATTCACACATAATAATACTAACCTTATTAATATAATATATATTATATGTTATAATTATATTATATTATATATATAATATATATTATATTATAATATTATATATTATATTATATATTATAACATATAATATATATTATATATTATATTATATATTATAACATATAATATATATTATATATTATATTATAACATAATATATATTATATATTATAACATATAATATATAATATATATTATATTATAACATAATATATATTATATATTATAACATATAATATATAATATATATTATATTATAACATATAATATATATTATATATTATATTATAACATATAATATATATTATATATTATATTATAACATATATTATATATTATAACATATATTATATATTATAACATATAATATATATTATATATTATATTATAACATATAATATATATTATATGTTATATTATATATTATAACATATAATATATATTATATATTATAATATATAATATAACATATAATATATATTATATGTTATAATATATATTATAATATATAATATATATATTATATATGTTGTAATATATATCATGTATAATATATGTTGTAATATATAATATCATATATGTTATATATGTTGTAATATATAATATCATATATATTATATATGTTGTAATATATAATATATATGTTGTAATATATATCATATATAATATATGTTGTAATATATATCATATATATTATATATGTTGTTATATATCATATATAATATATGTTGTAATATATATCATATATATTATATATGTTGTAATATATATCATATATAATATATGTTGTAATATATCATATATTATATATGTTGTAATATGTCATATATAATATATGTTGTTATATATCATATATTATATATGTTGTAATATATATCATATATATTATATACATTGTAATATAATATCATATATATTATATATGTTGTAATATATAATATCATATATATTATATATTAATATAATAATATATAACCTTATGTAAATGAGCTGAATGCGCCAATTAAAAGGTACAGACTGGCAAATTAAGAGTCAAGACCCATTGGTATGCCATATTCAGGAGACTCATCCCACATGCAAAGACACACCTAGGCTAAAAATAAAGGGATGGATGAGAATTTACCAAGCAAATGAAAAGCAAAAGGAAGCAGGAGTTGCAATCCTATTGTCTGACAAAACAGACTTTAAACCAACAAAGATCAAGAAAGACAAAGAAGGGCATTATACAATGGTAAAGGGAACAATTCACCAAGAAGAGCTAATTATTCTAAATATATATGCACCCAATACAAGAGCACCCAGATTCATAAAACAAGTTCTTAGAGACCTACGAAGAGACTTAGACTCCCACACAAAAATAATGGGAGATTTTAACACCCCACTGTCAATATTAGACAGAAAATTAACAAGGATATTCTTCTCAGTGCCACATGGCACTTATTCTAAAATTGACCACGTAATTGGAAGTAAAACACTCCTCAGCAAATGCAAAATAATGGAAACTGTAACAAACAGTCTCTTAGACCACAGTGCAATAAAATTAGAACTCAGGATTAAGAAACTCACTCAAAACAAATCAATTACATGGACATTGAACAACCTGCTCCTGAATGACTCCTGTGTAAATTATGAAATTAAGGCAGAAATCATTAAGTTCTTTGATACCAGTGAGAACAAAGAGACAACATTCCAGAATCTCTGGGACACCCTAAAGCAGTGTTAAGAGGGAAATTTATAGCACTAAATGCCCAAATGAGAAACTAGAAAGATCTCTAATTGGCACACTAACATCACAATTAAAAGAGCTAGAGAGGCAAGAACAAACTAATCTCAAAGCTAGCAGAAGACAAGAAATAACTAAGAGCAGAATTGAAGGAGACAGAGACACAAAAAACTCTCCAAAAATCAATGAATCCAGGAGCTGTTTTTTTTTTAAATTAACAAAATAGACCACTAGCTAGACTAATAAAGAAGAAAAGAGAGAAGAATCAAATAGACACAATAAAAAATGGTAACAGGGATATCACCACTGACCCCACAGAGACACAAACTACCATCACAGATGCTATAAACATCTCTAGGCAAAAATGGATTCACAGCTGAATTCTACCAGAGGTACAAGGAGGAGCTGGTACCATTCCTTCTGAAACTATTCCAAAGAGTTGAAAAGAAGGGACTCCTCCCTAACTCATTTTATGAAGCCAGTGTCATCCTGATAACAAAACCGGGAAGAGACATAACAAAAAAAGAAAATTTTAGCCCAATATTCCTGATGAACATTGGTATGAAAATCCTCAATAAAATACTAGCAAACCAAATCCAGCAGCACATCAAAAATGTAATCAACCATGATAAATTGGCTTCATTCCTGGGATGCAAGCCTGGTTCAACATACACTAGTCAATAAACATAATCCATCACATAAATAAAACCAAGACAAAAATCACATGATTATCTCAATAGATGCAGAAAAGACCTTTGATAAAATTCAATATCCCTTCATGTTAAAAACTCTCAATAAACTAGGTATTAATGGAAGACATTTTAAAATAGTAAGAGCTATTTATGACAAACACACAGACAATATCATATTGAATGGGCAAAAGCTGGAAGCATTGCCTTTGAAAACCGGCCCAAGACAAGGCTGCCCTTTATCACCACTGCTATTCAATATAGTATTGGAAGTTCTGGCCAGAGCAATCAGGCAAGAGAAAGAAATAAAGGGTATTCAGATAGGCAGAGAGGAAGTCAAATTGTCTCTGTTAGCAGATGACATGATTGTATATTTAGAAAACCCCATCTCAGTTCCAAAACTCCTTAAACTGGTAAGCAACTTCAGCAAAGTCTGAAGATTCAAAATCAATGTGCAAAAATCACAAGCATTCCTATACACCAACAATAGACAAGCAGATAGCCAAATCATGAATAAACTCCCATTCGCAATTGCTACGAAGAGAATAAAATACCTAGGAATACAGCTAACAGGGATGTGAAGGACCTCTTCAAGGAGAACTACAAACCACTGCTCAAGGAGATAAGAGAGGAAACAAATGAGAAAACATTCCATCCTCATGGACAGGAAGAATCAATATTATGTAAATGGTCATTTTGCCCAAACTAACTTACAGATTCAATGCTATTCCCATTAAACTACCATTGACATTCTTCACAGAGTTAGAAAAACTACTTTAAATTTCATAGGGAATCAAAGAAGACCCCATATAGCCAAGACAATTCTAAGAAAAAAGAACAAAGCTGGAGGTATCATGCTACCTGACTTCAAACTGTACTACAAGGATACAGTAACCAAAACGGCATGGTACTGGTACCAAAGCAGACATATAGACCAATGAAACAGAACAGAGACCTCAGAAATATTACCACACTCTACAACCATCTGATCTTTGACAAACCTGACAAAAACCAGCAATGGGGAAAGGATCTCCTATTCAATAAATGGTGCTGGGAAAACTGGCTAGCCATATGCAGAAAAAAAAAAAAAAACAACTAGACCCCTTCCTTAGACCCTATGCAAAAATTAACTCAAGATGGATAAAGACTTAATGTAAAACCCCAAACTAAAAAAACCCTAGAAGGAAACCTTGGCAGTACCATTCAGGACATAGGCATGGGCAAAGGCTTCATGACTACAACATGAAAAGCAATTGCAACAAAACCCAAAATTGACAAATGGGATCTAATTAAACTAAAGACTTTCTGCTCAGCAAAAGAAACCAGCATCAGACTGAACAGACAACTACTGAATGGGAGAAAACTTTTGCAATCTATCTATCTGACAAAGGTCTCATATCCAGAATTTACAAGAAAAGATAATTTACAAGAAAACAAATTTACAAAAAAAAACCCATTAAAACGTGGGCAAAGTATATGAACAGATACTTCTCAAAAGAAGACATGCAGCGAACAAACGTGAAAAAAAGCTCAACATCACTGGTCATGAGAGGAATGCAAATCAAAACCACAATAAGATACTGTCTCATACCAGTTAGAATGGCAATTATTAAAAAGTCAAGAAACAATAGATGCTGGTGAGGCTGTGGAGAGATAGGAGCACTTTTACACTGTTGGTGGGAATGTAAATTAGTTCAACCATTGTGGAAGACAGTATGGTGATTCCTCAAGGATCTAGAATCAGAAATACCATTTGACCCAGCAATCTCATTACTGGGTATATACCCAAAGAAATATAAATCATTATACTATAAAGATGCATTCACATATATGTTTAGTGCAGCGCTATTTACAATAGCAAAGTCATGGGACCAACAGAAATGCCCAACAATTATAAACTGGATAAAGAAAATGTGGTACATATACACCATGGAATACTACACGGCCATAAAAAGGAATGAGATCATGTCCTTTGCAGGAACATGGATGAAGTTGGAAGCCATCATTCTCAGCAAACTAACACAAACAGGAAACCAAACACCACATGGTCTCACTCATAAGTGGGATTTGAGCAATGAGAACACATGGACACAGTGAGGGAAACAACACGCACCAGGGCCTGTTGGGTGTTGAGGGGCTAGGGAAGGGAACTTAGAAGATGGGTTAATAGGTGCAGCAAACTACTGTGTAACATGTATGCATATGTAACAAACCTGTATGTTCTGCATATGTATTCCAGAACTTAAAATATTTTTTTAAAGAACAAAATCATGTTCATTACAGGAATATGGATGGAGCTAAATGCCATTAACTTTAGCAAATTAACACAGGAACAGAAACCCCAAATACTGTATGTTTTCACTTATAAGTGGGAGATCAATGATGAAAATACACGGACACATAGAGGGGAACAACACACACTGGGGCCTATCAGAGGGTTGAGGGTGTGAAGAGGGAGATGATCAGGAAAAATAACTAATGGGTACTAGGCTTAATACTTGGGTGATGAAATGATCTATATAACAACCCCTCCGTAACACTAGCTTCTCTGTAAAACAAACCTGCACATGTACCCCTGAATTTAAAATAAAAATTAAATAATTTAAAAAAAAAACAACAAAAAAAATGAAAGAGACTGCATTAAAACCTTACCATTGAAAGAATAAACTTAACCAGAAAAGAAAGCCTATTATTAAGAAATAAAAATCTGTTATGGGTGACTACATCTTTTCAGTGGGAATAAAAGATAAATAAAAATTGGAAGAAAATGAAAACCAACAAGAAAATAACTTTTATATGAGAGGGAACCGTATGTGTAAAGGCCATGAGAGACCAGAAGTAAATGATCTTTCAGACATACTAAGTATATATTAGGGAGAGGAGAAAGTTAAGGATGATGTTCAGGGTTTGGCATTTCCAAGGCATTAGGTGTGGTTCCATTTTCAGTGACATGGGGTATGGGCTTAAATGCATCAGTTTGGTTTGGACATGGTGACTTTGAGGTGTCTCGAAGATGCCAAACTGAAGACATTAACTGAAGTTAGGTGTACCATTTTGGAGCTAAAAATTGGCATTTTGCCATTCTCCCTCCCTTTTTTTCAGCCAACCAGAAAAATTGGTGGCTTTAGAGCCGTAACACTATTTTGAGCATCCCATTTAAAACATTCAATCATTTAATATTTGTTAATAGTACCATGTACATTCTAGGCATTGGACTAGTTGTTGAAAACAGATTTGGATAAGACAGACAAAGTTATTATCCTCAAGAAACTCATGTTCCAGTTGGGGAAGACAGGCAATAAATATATAAACAAATAAAACAAATAACCAAATAATAAAATTTCAGACAACATCGACAACCCCGAATGACAGAATGTGGAGCAACAGGAACTCTTATTAATTGATGGTGGTGGCTTCTTACAAAACCAAACATAATTGTATCATATGATTAAGCAATGTGGCTCCTTATTATTTACCCAAAGAAGTTGAAAACTTATCTCACATGAAAACTTGCAAAAGAATGTTTATAGTAGCTTTATTCATAAAGCAATCAAGATGTAGGTTGCAGGTGAGTGGATAGATAAAAATGTGGTTCATCCAGGCAATGAAATATTATTCAAAAGACATGAGCTATCAAGCCATGAAAAGATATGGAGAAGATATAAATGTATATTACTAAGTGAAAGAAGTCAATTCAAAAAGGCTACACACTGTATTATTCCAATTACTTGATGTTACGGAAAAGGCAAAACTGTGAAGACAGTAAAAAGATCAGTGGTTGCCAGGGATTAGCAGAAAGGGAGGATGCATTGGCTGAACACAGAAGATTTTAGTGCAATAAAACTGCTCTGTCTGATACCATAATGGTGGCTACATGTCATTATAAATTTGTCCAAACCTATAGAATGTACGACACCAAGAATGAATCCTAATGTCAACTGTAGACTCTGGGTAATTATGATGTATCAGTGTAAGTTCATCAGTTGAAATAAATGAATAGCTGTTGTGGGGAATGTTAAAAATAGAAGAGACTGTACATCTGTGCAGACAGTGAGTATATTAGAAATCTTGGTACCTTCTGCTCAGTTTTACTGTGAACTGAAAACTGGTCTAAAAAATAAAGTCTACTTAAAAATTCAGACAGTGCTTTGAGGAAAACTAAATTAGAACAATAGTATTTTGGGTTGAAAGGATGTGAAACTTTATATAGAGTGGTCAAAGAAGGCTTTTCTGAGGAGTCAACATTTCATCAGAAACCTAAAAGATGAGAGAAAAGAATCATATGACAATTTTTAAGGAAAAGTGCAGACAGAGGAAACATCTAGAGGAAAGCTTTGAGGTAAGAAGAAGCTAATTATCCTGTGTGACTGGATTTCACTAGATGAGGGAAAAAATGCTAGAAACCTGTTTATGTACGGCCTTCTGGATAAAATATCCTAATCAGACCAGCTTACCTATTGATGGCTTTTAGAAGCCTTTTAACTCCTTATTCCTACTCCAATATGATAAATCAGAAAAACATTTCAGAAGAGCAAACAATGGCAGGAGTGTCACTTTTTGAGTATTTCCTTGAGATTGTAGAAAATTTAGAAAATGGAGCATCTATGGATATCTCTCATCCTGTGTCATCCACTTGTTTTTGTTTGAGGAAACAGAAGACAAGATTGGTGGCTTAAAGTATGGTGTGATGCTGTATGGAGCACAGAGATACGCTTTGGTTTGTGAGAACACAGACAATTTCAACAGAAATAGTCAAAGTATTTCAACAGTAAAAGCTATGTGGAAAAAAGAAGATGAGAAAATAAATTATAATATAACATTATCTGTCCTGTTACTTCAACCCGACGTGATTTAAAAGGGCAATCTTACTACCAGGAGCTGTCTAATCCTCTAAACAATGCTTGGCGACAATTGAAATACCCTGTATCCTTCTGGACTGTCATTTAGCTTATTTGGGGGGATTTGACAAATCACATGTTTGCCATATAAGCAATACTCCAAATTCCTGTTATTTTCTCTTTTCATTCAAATGTTTCCAAGTGTCAGAATCTTCCATGGGAAATAATCGGCCCTTTTTGGAAGGTATAAACGTGCATGCAAATCAGAGTTGCAGAGACATGAATATGGAGCTATTAGTGTCATGCTGCAACTGCTCAGGTTATTTATGCTCAGATTACTGCTTGAAAACAAGAATAAACTGAGAGAATTTGTGGATGGAGAACATCAACAAAACCTTGTCTAGTAATTGTGAAACATGTGTCCTCTATGGCTTTCATTAAAATCCTTTTCTCCCTATTCTGTCCCCAACATACCCACTTAAGTTAATTTAAGTAAAGTCTGCACAGGCAGATTGAGGTAGGGAGGTGAACTAAATCATACAGATATCTATTTTAGAAATAGAAAATTGCTATTTAGAAAAAAAGACCCATTTTTGCCAGGATGTCTAGAGAGCCTTTTTTATACCACTTATATTTATCAGAGAACCACTTACTCACTTTCTACTTTGTCAGTCTTATTTTTTATGTCTTATTTATTCTGGAGACTAGGGAGGCCTAATGAAATCAGTTCTGCCCTGTGGATTTTTAGGGGCTCCAGAAAATTAACCCTAGAAAGATTCTGAAAGATCATCTTGTCCTACAGTCTTGTTAAGACCCAAACACTGAAACATTTGATCTAGGCCACTCCATCAGTTAGTGGTTGAGGGAGGCATATTATTTATAGACCATGATCTGTCTCTCTGCCAGACCAGAATAACTCCATGGAATGTTTCTATCCGGTCCAATTGGTTCAGTTATTTCAATACATTATTGCTGCTGCACACTGAGCCCAAGCACAGTGAATGCTCTTTGTGGCAGGTACATACGCCAAAATTAGGTTAAATTTTCCCTTCAGAAATTTCTTTTTAAATACCCACACATGAACAAATGGACAGTTGGCTCCACGTGTAAGTCACAATCTTTTACATAGATTAAATTAAATTTATAAAATTTTATTTTTAATTGACAAGCAATATTCATATTTATCATATATTTATGAGGTACAATGTGATGTTTTGATATATGTTTGCATTGTAGGATGATGAAATCAAGCTAAATAATAAATCTATTACCTAAAATACTTATCTTTTTTGTGGTGAAAAACATGTAAAATCCAATCCTTCAGTAATTTTAAAACACACAATGTATTATTATTTATTATGGTTACCACTCTGTGCAATAGACCATTAAAGCTTATTTTTCATTTCTAACTGAAATTTCGTACCCTTTGATCAACATCTCCATCTCCATTTCCCCATTCACTTGAATCCCCCAGTTTCTGGTAACTACCATTCTACTCTCTACTTCTATGAGTTCCTATAAGACATCATTATATGGAGAAGTCTCAATTCAGTTTTCTCTAGAAAGAGAGCAAGAGTCAGTCAATAAAAATCCTTTCTGACTACTTTGTGTAGTCCAGCACTTTTACATTAAATTTCCTATATTTATTTACCACTGGTAGGTCTTAGATTAATATTTCCTTTTGGGAATTTTCAGAAATCCTTTTCGATAGGACTTTGAGTTTGAGTGGGCTGCAGCGAGTTGTCAGGATATGCAGGGAATCAAAGAAGTGGCAGTGCTTTTTACCACCCAGCAATCAATATGTGTAAGATACTATGTAATTTGGTGAAATCCAAGTGTTGTCTGCATATACCATAGAATTTTATTTTTAGGCAAATACCTGAAATGCTTAAGTTTACTCTCCGGGAGCTACTCCTCTCCCCTTATCTAATGTCTTTCTGTTGTAGTAGCCTGGTCATTTAATCCACAGCACCCCACTTCATTTATTTGATATCTAACAAACATTTGTTAAGTACTGGTGTGTATTTGACACTCTTTTAAAAGCTGAGGATCTATGAGTAGATAAAACAAATGTTCTCTCCTTAGGGAGCTTACATTCTAATGGAGGAACAGGACAATAAAGCAGGAAAATATGACAGATGATTTAAAGGTAAATTAATTCAACAAATATGTAACTTATTTCAGTATGTGTCCTGGCATGGATGAGATTAGAGTGTGGCAAATTTTCTATTTTCTAGAAATTAGAGTCAAATAGTTGTAATGCATCCCCCAGATGCCAAAAATATAATCAAATTGTCATCAGAATCCAGAAACTTAAAGGCACTGTGGACAGAGAAAGCATTTCAATTTGGATATCGACAGAATACTTCTCTCTGTGTTTATTTTAAGCCAAAGAGCTTTTCTTTCAGTTTTGTTTACCTTTGGTATTTGTATCACACTCTTATTTTCTTCTGATAACCCATTAATTTAAAAGTAGCTCTTATGAAGCAATAGTGACTTTTCCATTATTGGGTATCTGTTTCAAAGTCATTTAATCTTCCAAGCAGAATTTGTTGGGTGAAGTTTTATGCAGCCAAGAATAATTTATTTGCAAATGTAGCAATAGCGTACAATCAGCCAAAGAAGATTTTTTCTCCAAATAATATTCTACTGAAAGTTTAAATGTTTCTAGTCTATGTTTCATTAGAATTTGAATAGGTATGTGCAGCTACTCCAAATGTTCACTGGTAGTGAAATATTATTTGGGAAACAGAACGCTGTAAACATAACTCCTTTCAGAATAACAACACATTCAAATTTCTACTCAAGGCAAATATTATTTGGAAGGCAACATTGTTTGAATGAAATAATACAATTCAGATGATGATTATAGTCATGAACTAAAGAACTAATTAATTTGGCAAATATATTGTAGGTATAAAGATACAATTTCTTACCATGGCTATTAAGAATTTTCTCTTTACTCTGCTTTAATGGTATCATTATAAAAGGTTGTAATAAACATTAGACATTTAAGGAATATTTTAAAATGATCTATGAGGGGATATTCTCTGTCACAACACTTGCACAATTAGCCTAAATGAGACTTATGGGCTTTCTTATTAATGAGTCAGAGGACTTAAGAGTTTTACTATTTTTAATGGCTGCTCCCTCAGTACCTGTCACAGGATTTTGGTTTTACTTACTTTAGAATATAAAGAGGCTGTCACAATAATCCCATAGCAAGACAAAAACTGGAAGAAACAGTTTCCCTAATTTGGATGCTAATACATTTATTTGGGGCCCTTAAGAGTTGTTTAGTATTTAACATTTTGATATGTACACATCTTATGGGTATCGACAATGATAACCAGCTATCAATGTTCGCTAGGTAACATATTCGCTATTCTTTCTCACTAGGGTGATATGTTTGTGTTGAGCTAGCCACATCATTTTCTCTGTTTTTTTTTCTTATAGCCATGATATGTGGCTAGAATCAAGAATGCAGGCCTTGTTTTTTATTTTTTTGAAAAACTATTTAATCTCTATGGTGGAGAAGAAAAAAGAATCAGATTTACATCTTTTGACATTGCAAGTGTAAGGTCTAAAGATTTAAATTAAGAGAAGAAGAGGTTGAGGTAGGGTGACCCATGGTGTGGTGTCAAAACAGATATGAATAAATTTAACTTATTTATCTACCATATATATGGGTTTTGATTTCCAGCCATCAAGCACTGTCTGTATGTCTTAGAAAGATCTATTTCTTTCATGGCAGCCAAAACACCATGTGAATATGAGCACTTCTAAAAGTTTTTGGCCAGGATTTGTGACTGATATATCATTGGCATAAGCCTAACTATGTCTATTCTCATGGTCTTCCTGGTGTTGTATTAGTAAGCCTAAAATTCATCATAACTATTTTTTCTCCTTGGTCCAAGGTCCAGGACCTATAGATGTAAGATTTGTTTTATTTTCATCAGATCAGTGAAATGTTGTGTATTCATCCAGCCATTTAGAAAATATTTATTTAGTGCATATTATATACCAGGTTCTGGGCCATGATCTAGCAACACAAAAATGAGTGAAATTAGAAACTTGCTTTAAGGAATTCAGGAGAAACAAATAAGGAAGTGAATCATGACAGCAGTATGATAAGGCTGTGATAGTGGTATGAACATGAGTCAATGGAAACACGTTGCAGAAAGTGCTTAACCTTGTCTAAAGATGTTAGTGAATATGAAGTCTTCCTAACTATGCGAGATGAAACCTGAAGGCCAGGTATGAGGACACTGAAGAGAATCAGATTCCTTAGTTTCTCTGTACTCCAGCCTGTATTTTTCTTTTGAAAGGCTTCAAATACCAACATTTAAACACACTGTCTTGACTAGGAGGTAATTCCCAGATTTGCTTTCCTTCCTTTCTTCATTTAGCATATATTTATTAGGTCCCCAAGATATGCACAGCACTAAACAAGGCACTGGAGATGGTAATGAATGAGATAGACATGGACTTTATGCTTGTAAAATGTGCATTCTAGTAATGCTGCCATAAACATATCATCATCCAAGTACTTGTTGAATCATGATTGTGTTGAGAGCTGTGCAGAAGAGGTATAAGGTGTCTGAGTCCATGTCACAGGGAACCTGGCATCATTGAAGGCCAAAGAAGTTTCTTGAGTGGCTGAACTTTCAACCGAAATCTGGGACACGATTTGGGACTTTCCAGAGAAAAAGTAGGGAAATTGCCTCCCAGGTAGGAGGACAGCTTGAGTGAAGGCTCTGGAAATGAAAAGAAGGCCAGCCAGTGTAAGCCAGAGCTCACAGAAGGCTAGGTGTGGTTCAGAAACTCAGAACAAGGCCAGATCATGAGGAGCCTTGTGGGATGTTTTAAATGTTGGACAAAGAAAAGACACTGAAGATGTTCTTGTTGAGGTAGGAGTTGGGAGACTCCAATATGCATTTAAAAAATAGCCCTCTGCAGAGCTGTGGTGTGCAGATTTGGTCAAAGAACAACTCTTTTGTGGCCCTTTACATACCAGTCTGTCTCTTAAGAAATGCTGAATATAAGATTAAATGGATGCATTCTCAACAGGGACCAGAGCTGTATTGCTGACATCTGGCTCCTGCCAGCTGTTTGAAGGAACTCAGCAGTCAGCAGAAGATACCATAGAGGCAGGCATCTTTCGGGGAGCATCATGAAAATTGTGTTATTTGGTCATTGGTTTTACTCTGCCACTCGGTCTTCAGCCTTGCTATTATCTGCCTTCATTTAGAAAGCACTTAGCAAGGTTAAACAATATGTGATTTTGAGCTAAGGTGTTAAGGGCTGATTATAATTTATAATGCCTCCTTCTCAGAAAACAGTTGCATTTTTAAACACCAGCTTTTAGTTTAGAGTCTTTGCACAGCCTTGAGTTTTATGGCAGTATCAAATACTATGGCAGGAATGTAAGAAAGATAACTCAAAATAGAAAAAAAATTTCCAGATGTTTTTCATATAAGATCATCATTTAACATTTGAGCAGTGTTTTCTAAGGATTACAAAATATTTTTACATAGGCTTTAATCCTTTTAACAACCTTGTAGGTGGGTAAGTGAGAGGACTGAGGTAGAATCATCTGCTTGATTCCCTCTACAGCACATTGTAGGATACTGTATCTTGATGGAATTTAGGCTGACATAAGTATTATATATGCAGTAAGGATATCATATTTATTTACTTATATGCCAGCTTTTGAAACAAAAAGATACATGAAACAAAATTATTATAATAGTATCATAAAGAGAAATTATGAACTAGAAATAGAAGTAGAGATCTGCTCATTCAAAGGATTGGAATTATTATAACTTCATATCAAATAGAGTTATTGACTTCCTGGAATCCAAGTCAAAAAGGAAATCTAATGGATCCCTTGGTTTTGTAGTCAAGAACAGGTGGTGGTAAGGAGCATCAACATTTTTTATATTGTTGGCATTAAATTTTGAAAAGTCTTTTTCACACATTTTATAGAATGGACACTGAATATTGAAATGCACAATAGGCTCAGGGGCTGTTATTTTCCAGACAAAACCTACTTGAATTGCAGCCCTCTCTGTTCTGATTTCCAGGTCGGGACACTGTAAGGGTTTGTTCCTATGTCATCTTGCTGGACCTTCGTCTTTCCTTTCTTGCATCTCTGTGGGAGATCTTACCTGCAGTTCTCTATTGGCTACACTCCTGCCTCCTTACTGCTTATGCTTTTGCCTTTTCTGTCTTCTCTGTTGTCTGTTTCACTCTGCTCAGTGCCTTAGAAATGTCAGGACTGCCTTCCTCCTGCCACTCTTTGGGGGATGCCCACGTGGTGGTGCCAACCTACCCTTGAATCCAAAGTACCCTTGGGGGTGAGTCTCCCCATTTGGAGTCACATTGCCCTCTTTCTTTCCATTCTGGCCAATATTTCTTGTTCTTCTGGCCTGCTTTTGGAGGAGGAGGACCCACAGGAGTGTGGCTGGTTCTCTAGTGATATAGTCTCTTCAGCTTTGTGATACTTATGGCACCTGCCCAAGCCTTGGGCTTCATATACCTCAGCAGGTCTGACATATTTCTCAAATGTAGCCATTCCCTCAGGAATTCTTTTTTCTCCAGTTTATGCCTCACAGTCAATCCAATATGTCTGTACAAAATTGAACCTCACTGTGAACATGCTTAAAATTTATTCCCATGAGGATCTTTTGAACTAATGAGAAGAGTGGGTAGGGCTTGGTAGTAGAGTGTTTATAACTTAACATGCAAGCATACTTGGGACTCAGCTCTGAGCCAGCTGGGATCTCATTGCAAAAGGATGAAGAGGTGGATTTCAAATACTATTTCATGTAACAACCTCTGATAATAGTCTTTAAACAGCAATTCAATGAAGAGTGTTCTATGAGGCTAATGTGGTACCAGTACATAGCCTTCCAGCTTTTTAACTTGCTCCAAGGAGTGGCTTTCGATAGTAGAGGAGCAAATGGATAGTTCTGTAACCATGCTTACTTATCTGAGACTGGAAAAATCGATTCTGCATCTTATTTCTACCATGTGGTCATAATTGATGTTGTGACAAATGTGGAAGAACAAAGGAAACTTTCTGCTTTCTAGTTGAAATTCCTAATGGTCATTTTCTTGAGAAATTCTTAACAGTCTTCCTAAATAGCCAATCTCATTTCCTGCAGCCCTACTCCTGATTGAGAACAGGGAGAGATTAATGGAGGATGGCTGTGGTTCAGTCTTATTGGGCAGCTGTGATAGATTGAATGCCATCAGCTGCATAGCACTAGGTATTCTGGCAAATCCTGTTTCTGACAATATACTATCCAGAGTATTGATTATGCTAACCTCTAGTTGTAAATTCATGTCTGGAGTGAATACTTGCAATAAAGCCCATTTGTCAAGCACAGGCTTAATCAAAGATTATAAATGGCATTAATGAGTCCTCAGTAAAAGAACAGGTTTGGAGTGCCAGTTAAAGATTGGTCCATGTGAGTGCATCTATCAGTAATCACCATCTGGAATGGAAGCTGACAGCTGTGCAGGGAATTAGGGAAGTGGCTGCTGGGATACTTTCCTTTTTGATGGGCAGGTGCCCAGAGTCCTCATTATAAATTATGCTTGGATTGAGTGGATGACCTTTTTGGCAAAGCTAGTACTATCATCCTTTAATGTTTTCTTGTGAGAAATCCATTCTGAAGAAAATTTTAAAAGCTTACAGAGAAGAAGCAGAGGGTCAGTTTAAACTTAATTCCAGAACTTTGAATTTGCCAATCATGATTTTGCAGATATTTTGCATGCACATTTGGAAAGCAAAATCAAGACCTCTTTCTACTTCTTCATCCAAGGATCAATGTCAAAAATATTGAAGGGACCATTCCCTTTTATTGGATTTTATCTTTTGGGTATCATCTGTGTCTTAATTCCATTACATTAAAGAGATGACCTTTTTCTTCTTTGGCTTTCATCTTTTCTCCCTTTGGTCACCCTCTTATCCATGAGACTAGAGTTAAAGTGGGCTAGCAACTGTTTTCATCTGGCAGAAGACTGTATACTGTCTTTCTCTGGGGCTCTGGCCCAGCAGTCCCATTTCTGTGTGAACTCATTGGAGAGTGTAACCTCCTGTTGTCCTGGGAAACACCTGGATGGAAGGGCGGGTGACCCCAGCCACCCCCACTGCTGGCAGCAAGGTGGGGCAATGGCTGCAGAGCTTGAGCCTAGAGGTCCTACTTCTGCTTGAATATGCTGAGGGGCACAGCTTTCTGTTGCACCAGAAACAGCCAGAGGACAAGGCGAACAACTCCACCCACCTCCTCCCTCTCATAGTCAGAAGGACCACACTTGCTAGAAATTCCAGCCCAGTGGTCCTGCCTCTGCCCGAACCCTGTAGGCAGGCACAACCCTGTGTTCCCCTGAGAAGCACTGAGACAGCAGATAAGGGCCGACTCAGCAAGGATATGGCCTGTCTGCCAACTGCAGCCCTTACCTGAAGGAGCCCCATGAACCAGAACACCCAACAAAAGAAATGCAGGCATGGAGACAGTAATCAGAGAGGGCTCGTCCAAGACCCAAGAGCAGACTAGAATTAAAGCCAGTTGACTAAACCCACCTTATGCCACAACCAAACTACCAATGGCACCAAAGAATATTAATCCAAAAAAAAAATCCAAGGGACAGCAACTTCACAGATTGAAGGAATGTCAGCACGCACAGATGACAAAGAACTAGCATGGGATCTCTGGCAACTCAAAAAGTCAGAGTGTTTTTTTAACTCCAAACAACCACAGTAGGTCCTCAGCAATGGTTCATAACCAGGATAAAATGGCCGAAATGTCAGAAATATGATTCAGAATATGGATAGGAACAAAGATCATCGACATTCAGGAGAAAGTCAAAACCCCATCCAAGGAATCTAAGAAATATGGTGAAACAATGTAGAAGATAAAAGATGAAATGGCTGTTTTAATAAAGAACCAAACTGAATAGACAGAGCTTAGAAACTCAACTCACTTCAAGAATTTCATAGTACCATTGCAAGTGTTAATAGGAGAATTGACCAAGCTGAGGAAATATCTCAGATCTTGAAGACCAGTTCTCCAAAATAAGTCAGGCAGGCAAAAATAAAGAAAAAACAATAAATAAGAATGAATAAAACTTCTGAGAAATATGGGATTATGTAAAGAAACCAAATCTATGACTCATTGGCATTCCTGAAAAAGAGGGAGAGAAATCAAGCAAATTGGAAAACATATTTCAGGATATCCTCCACAAAGATTTCTTTAACCTCACTAGAGAGGACAACCCTCAAATCCAGGAAATGCAGAGAACCTCTGTGAGATACTATATAAGAAACCATCCCCAGAACACATCATTATCAGATTCTTCAAGGTCAAAATGAAAAAAAAATGTTAAAGGCAGCTAGAGAGAAGGGGCAGGTCACCTACAAAGGGAACCCCATCAGGTAAACAGAAGGCCTTTCAGCAGAAACTCTGTAAGCCAGAAGATATTGGAGGCCTATATCCAACATTCTTAAAGAAAGGAAATTCCAACCAAGAATTTTATATACAGCCAAACTAAACTTCATAAGTGAATGAGAAATAAGATTTTTTTCAGACAAGCAGTTGCTAAGGAAATTCACTACCACAGGACCTGCCTCACAAAAGGTCCTTAAGGGAGGGATAAATATGGAAAGAAAAGACCATTACCAGCCACCACAAAAACATACATTGACACTCTAAAACAACCACATAATCAAGTATGCATAATAATCTGCTAACAACAAGATGACAGGGTCAAACCTGACATATCAATATTAACCTTGAATGTAAATAAATGACCCAATTAAAAGGCACAGAGTGGCAAAGAAGCAAGACACAACTGTATGCTGTCTACAGCGTATGCATCTCATGTGCAGTGATACCCATAGGCTCAAAGTAAGGGAACGGAGAAAAATCTACCAAGCAAACAGAAAAAAGAAAAAGCAAGGGTAGCCATTCTAATTTCAGACAAAACAGACTTTAAACCAACAGTGATAAAAAAAAAAAAAGACAAATAAAGGTATTACAGAATAAAAAAGTGTTCAATTAAACAAGTAGACTGAACCATCCAAAATAGATATATACCCAACACAGGAGCACCCAGATTCATAAAGCAAATTCTTAGAGACCTACAAAGAGACTTAAATAACTGCACAATAATAGCGGGATATTATTTTATTAATAATTACTTATGATTATTATTTATATTAAAATAAGTATTGATTAATAAAGCTCTGGACTCTAAGGAGACCACACATCATTGCTCATTTTGTCACAAGTCAGCCTTAAGTACAGTGTTACTCTATACTGTGGAAGACTTTATAAACCCAACCTGAAATACTTGAGTGTGTTTATAAAATATTTTCTTAAATTCAAATGTGTTAAATCACATAAGTATTTCTGTTCGAATGAGGCCAGTGTTAGGTCAATATAAGGTAATGATAGGACTACTTAGTGGTGCTGTTTGTTGAGGAATATTCTGTTAACTTTGGAGAGTTTTAGTAAGACATTGGAAGAATTCAAAACTGTAGTACTCTTATTCCATAGAAATTACTCTTTTCAATTTAAAGATTGTGTCAGCTCTCTTCATGAGTGGAGTAGACATGGCCTTGATAATTATTAATTATTTGTTAATAATAATTGCTACATTTATATGCCTACTATGTAGGCTTGTGCTACATAAAGTACATACCAGCTCATGTAACTTTTCAAACAATTCTGTAAGGACAGATGTTACTATCCAGATTTCACAGATGAGATTCTAAGAGGTTAGACTGTTTATTTTCAGTAACACTATTAGTAAATGGTAGAAATTAGATTTGAACCAGTGATTGCCAGACTCCAAAGCTCATGCTTTTTTTGCTCTGCCTTTATGCTGAACTCATTTTTCTCAGTGTCTTAGCAGCAATCTCCTTGGTAGGATATTTGGTAGGTCCTGTGAACATAGGTAAACATAGGTATTGGTATATGCATGGTTTGCTGCCTTTGTCTTCACACAGTAAACTGTAAATTTCTAAAATCCTTTTTATGTTCTAAACTGATATTTTAAAAACGTAGTTAATAAGAGATATCATCAGCAGGGTCATCTTATTATGAGAGGAAATAAAATATAGCTCTTTTCCTCAATCTCTACACATACATACATGCAAATATAAGGAGAGAAAAAATTCTTAAAAAATACTTTTGAATACATTATTTAACCTTTAATATTTACATTAACTAAATTACATATGAGCTTACTGTAGTATGTTAGAAGATTGGCTTAAAATTCATCCCATTTATGTTGCAGTTAATTCTATGGTATTTTTACCCCTTGTATTTTGAAGTTTCCACTTGCTTATGTAAGAAAGTATTTTTTTAGAAAAACAATTTATAGACATTTTTGAGAAAAATACCATTAAATTTTATTGTCATAATTCACAACACAATACTGCAACTAAGTAGTTTATCTTAAAATGCTACCAGTTATTATAAATCAAGAATGTTAAACACTGTCTTTAATGAAAAGGATCATTACATACTAGTTAGTGGTTCTAGCCACTGAACGAATTTTCATTCCATCATCAATTTTGTTTGGTCTTTAATAGCATCAGTTGAGATATACCTCATGTTTAAGAACAAATAAAAAGAGAGCTTACTCAATCATTTCAGCAGCTCAAATGAACAATGTAGACATTGTGTGATAATTTAATTTGCCCAGTTGATTAGGTTCCACTAATCTCCCCCTGCCCTAAGTGGCATAATGAAAAAGTTCAAGATGATTCATTATTTCATTAAAAATTATATAGATTCACCTATCTACTCCTCTCTCTGACATACTTTGGGACAAGTTTACTCAGGAAACCTACCTTTTTTGTTATATTAGCTCATGTATGTGGTGGGTTTTATTATTGTTGTTGGGGTTTTAAAAGTTAAATATGAAGTAATTCTGCACAGGAGGTGAGACAGGAAGCAAATAGGTATTTCTCTTGAGGTTGGAAATTTGCAGTGGTTATCTGCCTTAATAAATTACACAGATGGGCTGTGGAAATATTTGTTAATGAGAGGAATCAGTAAACTAGCAAAAACAAATATATGAAAGTAGGGAGGTTGTTTTCAACCAGGAATCCTCTTCTTTTCCCATCTTCTATGGATCCTGAGTGTTGTTACCTCATAGCTCCTCTGTCAAGAATGGAAAATAAAAAAATCGTACACCACCAAAATAAAATGTAAACATAGAATGGGGCAACCTTTCCAAATTTTACAAAATATGGTTCATATTATGAGAAACACAGTGGGCTAGGAATCTGAATCTTGGTTAAGAGGGCTGTTTCTGCTGTATCCTGGCTGTGCCTTCTCGAGGAAAATCATCGAATAATGTGGGACCTCTGTTATCTCTAAAGGTAGGATGGTAATTACAGCCTCTTAGCAACCTTGTTTGCTAAGATCGAGTGAGTGTTTGTAAAACAGTTTGAAACCACAAAGTACCATCTAAATGACATGGGTTATGATGCTGAAGCCAGATTACTTGGCTGCTTTTCCAGGGACTTGAACTTCTGAGTGTCCTTTCTTCCTAACTCTTGGTCAAGAGAAGGAGCACAGATGTTAAATTTCACCATAACCACTGGAGATGGTAAGGATGGTAAGGACAAATTAGCCAAGTTAGTGAAAAATCTAGAAAGTTGGAGAAGGACCTCATAAAATATTTTATGATCATAATTGAGGTGCTTTTCCCCCTTGATGTGGTTTGCCTGTGTCCCCACTCAAATATCATCTTGTATTGTAGTTCCCATAATCCCCATGTGTCATAGGAGGGACCCAGTGGGAGTAAATTGAATCATGGGGGCAGTTACCTCCATGCTGTTCTTGTGATAATGAGTGAGTTCTCATGAGATCTGATGGTTTTATAAGGTACTTTTCCCCTTTGGCTTGATACTTCTCCTTACTAACATCATGTGATGAAGGAAGTGTTTGCTTCCCCTTCCACCATGATTGTAAGTTCCCTGAGGCCTCCTCAGCCATGCAGAACTGTGAGTCAATTAAGCCTGTTTCCTTAACAAATTACCCGGTCTCAGGTATTTCTTTTCTTTTCTTTTTTTTTTTTTTTGAGATGGATTCTAGCTATGTCACCCAAGCTGGAGTGCAGTGGCACAAAGTCGGCTCACTGCAACCTCTGGCTCATGGGTTCAAGCGATTCTCCTGCCTCAGCCTCCTAAGTATCTGAGACTACAGGTGTGCACCACCACACCCAGCTGATTTTTTTTTTTTTTTTGATTTTTAGTAGAAACTGGCTATGTTGGCCAGGCTGGTCTCAAACTCCTGGCCTCAAGTAATCCACTCACCTCGGCCTCCCAAAATGCTGGGATTATAGGCATGAGCCATCATGCCCATCCTCAGGTATTTCTTCATAGCAGCATGAGAATGGACTAATACAGTAAATTGGTACCACAGAGAGTGGGGTGCTACTATAAAGATACCTGAAAATGTAGAAGTGACTTTGGAGCTGGGTAACAGGCAGAGGTTAGAACAGTTTGGAGGGCTCAGAAGAAGATAGGAAAATGTGGGAAAGTTTGGAACTTCCTAAAATCTTGTTGAATAACTTTGACCAAAATGTTGATAGTGATATGGACAATAAAGTCCAAGCTGAGGTGATCTCAGATGGAGATGATAAACTTATTGGGAACTGGAATAAAGGTGATTCTTGTTATGCTTTAGCAAAGAGACTGGTAGACTTTTGCCCCTTCACTAGAGATCTGTGGAGCTAGGAACTTGAGAGAGATGATTTAGGGTATCTGGCAGAAGTTTCAAGCAGTAAAGCATTCAAGAGGAAGCAGAGCATAAAAGTTTGGAAAATTTGCAGCCTGAAGATGGGATAGAAAAGAAAAAACCTATTTGCTGGAAAGAAATTCAAGCCTGCTGCAGACATTTGCATAAGTAAAGAGAGGCCAAATATTAATCAACAAGGCAATGGAAAAATATCTCCAGGCCATGTCAGAAACCTCCACAGCAGCCCCTTCCATCACAGGCCTAAAGGCCTAGGAGAGAGAAATGGTTTTCTGGTTTGGACCCAGGGGCTTCCTGCTCTATGGGGCCTCAGGACATGGTGTCCTGTGTCCCAGCTGCTTCAATTTCAGTGATGGATAAAATGGGCCAATGTACAGCTCAGGCTGTTGCTTCGGAAAGTACAAGCCCCAAGCCTTTGTGGCTTACATGTTGTGTTGGGCATGAGGGTACACAGAAGTCAAGAATTGAGGTTTGGTAACATCTGCCTAGATTTCAGAGGATGTATGGAAATGCCTGGATGTCCAGGCTGCAGTTTCCTGCAGGGGTGAGGCCCTTATGGAGAACCTGTGCTAGGGCAGTGCAGAAGGGAAAGGTGGAGTTGGAGCCTCCTCCACATATAGTCCCCACTGTGGTATTGCCTAGAGGAGGTGTGAGGAGAAGGTCACCACCCTCCAGACCCCAGAATGGTAAATCCACTGATGGCTTACACCATGCACCTGGAAAAGCCACAGACATTCAAAGTCAGCCCATGAAAGCGCCTGAGAGGGGGGTTGTACCCTGCAAAGCCAGAGGGGTGGAGATGCCCAATGCCATGAGAGCCCACCTCTTGCATCAGCATGACCTGGATGTGAGACATGGAGTCAAAGGAGATCATTTTGGAACTTTAAGGCTTAATGACTGTCCTAATGGATTTTGGACTTCATGGGGCATGTAACCCCTTTATTTGGCCAATTTCCCCCATTTGGAGTGGGTATACTTACCCAATGCCTCTACCTGTATTGTATCTAGGAAGTAACTAACTTGCTTTCAATTTTACGGGCTCATAAGTAGAAGGGACCTGTCTTGCCTCAGATGAGACATGGGACTTGGACTTTTGGGCTAATGGTAGAATGAGCTAGACTTTGGGGGACTGTTGGAAAGGCATGATTGTGTTTTGAAATGTGAGGACATGAGATTTAGGAGGGGAAAAGGGTGGAATAATGTGGTTTGGCTGTATCCCTACCCAAATCTCATCTTGAATTATAGTTCCCATATTTGCCACATATTGTGGGAGGGACCCAGTGGGAGGTAATTGAATCTTGGGGGTTGTTCCCTCCATGCTGTTCTTGTGATAGTGAGTGAGTTCTCGCAAGATCTGATGGTTTTATAAGGGGCTTCTCCCTCTTTGCTTGGCAATTCTCCTTCCTGCCACCACGTGAAGAAAGATGTGTTTGCTTTCCCTTCTGCCATGATTGTAAGTTTCTTGAGGCCTCCCCAACCATGTGGAACTGTGAGTCAATTAAACCTCTTTCCTTTATAAATTACCCAGTCTTGGGTATTTCTTCATAGCAGTGTGAGAACACACTAATACACCCCTCCCAGAGAATCTGAGTGAATGAAACTTTTGGCTCTGAAATCAGACAGACCAGAGTTTGAATCCTACCTCTGCCACTTACTGGCTTTGTAAGCTTGGGAAAGTCACTTTATCTTTTGGCCTCAATTTCCTCTTTTGTAAATTGTGGTATATTGCACCTACTCTCTGTGTTGTGAGAGTTAAATTACCTAAATATCCCAAATATTTATCTCATTGACTGGCTTATGTCAAGTGCTCAATAACTGCCTGCTACTATCATTACACAGAATGTGTCTTCATCATGATCAATAAGTAGATTCACTGGGCATGTTCTAAGACCAAATCTCACAAGCCAGGATGCTCCCTTTCAGGAAATTCTCAGGCTAGACCTGGAAGCCTGCAGGCTTCTCATAGTCTGGGCTACTGCCACATATTCAAATTTTTGCCTTCCTTCCTGGAGCACAGGAATCTTACATATAGGAGTCCAGCCCCTGAATCATCTCAGCTCTGTGCTAGTGGTCCCCTCAACTCTGATTCATTGTGAGTATGGCAGTTTGCCATAAATTGTGCATTCATACCTGTGGACGTGTATATTTATATAAGAGAAATCATGTATGAAAAATTAGAGTGAATCGTGAGTGAAGGCTCCTCAAAAGAATAAGAAAGGAGTGAATACACTTATTTTCCAGTCTCCGTGGCTGGGCTTCATAATGGCCTCAATCAACTCTCAACCTGTCATTTTGGTCTCACCACAGGCTAGCTATCTTCCTGTTCACTATCACATTGCCCCTGCCTCCTGGTTTCCCCTAAACTTTGTGTGATTTTGAAACTTGGAGCCCTGTGCCTTTCTTGTCTCTTACCTGCCTAATGAGTTCCCACTCATCCTTTAAGACCCAGGCCAAATACCACTCTTCGGTGAAATCTTTTCTCATGTCATCTAGACTGATAGTCTATGCCTCATTTATGTTTTCTGGCATTGAATAAATAACAAAATAAAATTATGTGTTAAAGATTATCATGATTGAGAAACTACTACATGCTAAGGAGTCGTCAGGCTTTATCTTATTTGATGCACATATAAACTTATGTCCATTTTACAGAAGACAAAAGTAAGATTCAGAATATTTAAATAATTTGTCCAGGGTTACAAATACAGTAAGCAGAGTTCAATGTATGTCTAAAGCTTGTGCTCTTACCTACCAGGGCACTATTTATTTTATGGCATGGTTACCCCTCCAATAGGCTGAGATTCCTCATTTTTATTCCTCTTGGGAGCCCTCTTTGGCACATAATATGAGCTTAATAATTGTTTACTGAATAAATATTGATGTAAATCCTAAATAAATATTTGTCAAGTGAATAAAGGCTAAGCAGTAGTTTTTAAATTTAGATGATTTGATATGCAGTATTCCTTATTACTGTAGTACATTAATGGCCCTGTGATTTCACAGTTAGATTATTATTTCTTCATGTGTTTACTTATAATAAAGACCATATTCTGAAATAGCTATAGGTCCCATGGATTTTAGTCTTTAACGTATGCTATTATATAATGCATAATATAAAGTTAACTATAGAGAATTCTTTTTAATTTCTCTACTTCTTTAATTGAAGATGGTTGTATATGTGGAGTGGGAAGATAATATGTTTTTGTCCTTTGGGATTTGCTGTATGAGTGTCTCTCCATGGTTTCAAGAAACAATTATCCTGCTAGGCACAGGATTTGTAAAAAACAAATGAAGTCATATAATAATGAGTGACTTCCTCCTCTGTGTACCTCCACTAGGAGGTATACTTGGGATTTGATTGTTGAATTTGGACTTTAAAGCTTACTTCAAATGGGAACCAATCATAATCCCAAAAGACACAATTCTTGCAGCCATAATGGCAAATGTTGAAATCTCAAAACAGTAAAGTCCCAAAAATATAATTCTGAAAAAAAATATTTAAAAATTCTTTAGAAGACATTTACTTACATTTCAAAAAGGGGGTTTATTTGAGAAACATATAAAAACAGAACTGAACACTTCATAGGGTATTTTCACAATAAAATAGGCAATAATAGCATATGTATTTTGGCAAGCACTCAAGTATACTAACAACAGTTGCATGGGTATAAGAATTATGAGCAGATAAATCATGTTCACAAAGAAATAGGTCAAAAAAGGACATGTATAAATAACGTATATCACTATGTTTGGTAATTGTGTGCACCCAGATTTACAACTGCAGTCATCTGAAATACTATGACAAAAAACCTAACCCTTTTGATGGGATCTATCAAAAATTGCAGTGGATCAACATTGCATATATAGTCACCCAAAAAGCCAAGATCTCAAGAAATTTTATCTTTTATAAACGCAGATGTACAATGACATCTCTCCATTTGTTGAAAAGTTTCAACATTTTAACATACACATACAGTGCTTACACACAAAATCAACATTGTGATAATGCCTTTTCATGGAGTCAAATTTGCAAGAAATGCATGAAGAAATTAGAACTCTCTAAATGTCTCTACACAGTTATACCATTATTGGAAAGGATGCAAAGATAAAATATGTAGAATAGTGAATTATAAAAAAAGGCTGCAATTTATAATAGAAAATAATCCTAAAAAATGAAAAAGAAAGAAAAGCAATACCCTCTTGTCTTAACGTATTTGTATTATTAAGAATTTATTGCATTAATTTAAGTGAGAGACAATGGCAGGTATAGAATGTTTCTGTTGGTGATGACTGTAATGCTACTGGGGGTGGGAGAAATTGATGGATTTGATCATTATATTTAAGAGGTAAATGGACAGATTTGGTTATAGCATAGAAAAAGGGACTATAAGGTTGGCTTCAAAATCCCTTGCTTGCTACTTGGATTGGTCATGATTCTATTCTCTCAGATTAGGAACAAAGGAAGAGCCCAGAGTTAGAGGAGAATATTGTGGTTTTATTCTTAGACTCACTGATTATGTTTTGATGGACTTCTGCATAAGGGAAATGGTAGGGCAATGGCAAAATGTGATGTGAAGATTTCAGCCACATTCACTAATGTGTTTATCATTATTGACAATGTTTTTATTTCTCTTGTTTGTTGCCACTTAACTTTTCTGATATCTTTAACTGATCATGGATTCCTTGCTGACATAGAGGACCTCAGGATAAATTGCCTGTCTATTGCTTCTTAATGTTCTAAGACCTTGTTCTTTAGAAGATGTTACTGCCTGCTTGTTCAGGTTCTTTTTTTTCTGCTAAAAATACATAGTGACTCTGACCTAAAACATGGGAACCATTTGAATCAAAATAGTAAAGCGTCTTTCCCTCAATAGTTCTGCTAGGGGTAAACCTTGTCTTTTTAAAAAATAGACTTTCATTTTCAGAAATTTTAGATTTTCAAAAATACTGAAGAGATAGTACAGAGAGTTTCAATATATGCCAACAGACAGTTACCCCTATTATTAACATCTTATATTATCTACCACTACAGTATCATACAGAATATTTTCTAGAATCCCTTCAAACAGGGGTGGTATTATTTACTCAAAGGGGGTAAAAGCTGCTACTAAGAGGCAGGAAAGAATGAACCCTCAACCACCTCACTGCTCTGAAACTCCAAAACTCAAAAACTAGCACAAATAGCTAAAAATAGAAAAATAAAACTCCATGGATAATAAAACAGCCACCACAAACCCTTATTTAAACTCCGGAATCTTTGTGAGCTACAGTGAAATTTGAATCAAATCCAAAGAGGAAGCCCAGGTTGATAGCATCTGCCCTATTTTTGAGGAAACAGCAGTTTTCAAGAATGGTCTCTAAAAGGCCATATAAATGCTCCACTCGACATGACTACTAATGTGGGTGAACTGGAAAGATGCATTCCCCTTGAGGCTCATTTCTTCACTACAAAGCTTTCAAAGAGGTGGGAATAAAAAGATCACATGGCTGTACCATTTTTATTTTTTTCAACTCAGCTTTCTGAATTGGAGTGGCAGCCTGAAGGCCAGGCTTGGCCATAGACACAGATCTAGCTTCGCCGCTAGTGGGCAATATTAGCTGAACAGAAATAAACATGCACTGACCTTCTGAGCAGAAGTTTCTTAGATGCAGAACTTTGTGGTTTTACCCCCTGTCCACCCAGGGAGATCTGCTGTTTAAGAAGGAAAACTTCTCTTTTCCCCACAGGACCGGCTATTTCCCCTTCCGATACACACATAGAAGCTTTAACACTATAAAATCAGATGAAGGGGGAACACTGACCATATCCACTTCAAAGAATGTGGATATATTTCTTTATCCAGATCAAGCAGAGTTTAAGACCATAGTCTAGGATGCTCACAGTTAATTTATTTGCTTTCAATTTCATCTCTCTTAGGCCTAAAATGGATGTTCTTCCTTTCTGGCATGTAAAGATAAGCAGAGTTCACACATAGGAAGTGCAAGTCCAGAGGAATTATCAATGCTTTGAGGGTAAAATCAGCTTCTTTCTCCATTGACAGACTAAAACATATCACCTGTCCAGAACTGAGAGTATAGTGTTCTCTTGAAAAGGGCCAGATGGTTTCGTCAATAATTTACTCTGACAGTGTAGAAATAGCTGGGCTCTAGGAAAAGATCCAGGTTTCTGATGCTCATTTTGCAATTATAGCCCTTCTAAATCTTATTCTTAGCTGCTATTAGTTTTAAAGCCCCTAAAATGGAACAGGCCTGTTAGGCTATCTTTAGTCAATAATTCCTTTCCCATTCTAAAACAATTTAGTGCATTATCTTGGGCCAAGAATAGGAGAAGGGATAGTATTTTCCTTAAATGATGTTACTAATGCAATGGGCGATGTTAGTGAACCTGTTCCTCAAACTGTCTCTTGAATAGAAGCTATCAGTGCTGTCAATCTTACACATCTTAGCAATCAAACAGATATGAGATTAAGATCACCAAATGCTGACTGTTTGCAATTCAAATGTGAGCTTTACTTCCTCTGAGTCTTTTTTGGAATCCTGAGTTTTTATCTTTAGAGGAATTATTAATATTAACACTGTAAAATTAACTCATAGAATGTTAGTGCTGGGGGTACTTTAAGAATACATAACTCAATCCCTTTGCTTCACAGATGAATAAACAGAATTTCAAAGGCTGAGTAATTTGCCCTAGGTCACAGACTGGTGAGAAGCAGAAAAGAGACTAGAGTGAGAACTCTTAGAGAAATGGTCTTTAACTTTCTCTGTTTTGTCACTGTTTACACAAGCCTAGGACCAGCAGACTCCTAGCTATTTGCAATTTGCCTTAATGCTCATTTGCAGCTGGGACTCAGTTTATATATCTGAAAGTTGGGATAAAAATGCCTCCCCCCACAGTGTATTTGTGATTCTAGTGAGAAGTGTGTAAAATGGCTAAATGTGTACATATATGTGTGGGGTGGGGCAGGGGTGCGGGGGGGTGGTGGTTGAAATTTTGCATCTGCATCAATCTTGAATCTTGAATCCCTTTATATTTCACAAGTCAAATACTCTAATAGCCCAGCATTCAGCAATTATTTTCAGATTACGTTAATGTGTTTTTTTTCCTTCAAAGCACTTCACTTGTAGATATTGCAGTCTGTTTATATGTGATGCTGAAATGAAAAGGTTATTATTAGCTTGGAAGTAAGCAATGCCAGCTATAGAGTGTTTTATTTTACTTGGATATTATAAGCTAATATGATGAGAAAGGCTTGCTGTGGGAGCACAGAATTTTCCATCTTTCTGCCATCCTGACTTTATTCTCAGCTTGTTCATTCTTCTTGCAGTATTTCTAGAGAGGGAGGAACATTTTGAGTTTGTGGGCTTCAACGGTTTGATTCCAATTATAGGTGAGTTTGGAGTCTCTTGTGTCAAGGCATCAGGTCCTCAATAAATGAGTCTGTGGTCATCAATCAGTAGACTAGCAAGCAGAAAGACAAGAGCATGTCTTTATCTACTTTCTTGAGCTTGAAGAGAGGGGCTGTCCTATTCCCCTTTATGTCTCCAGGGCTTAGTGAGAATGGAATAAGTACATTTTGAAATAAAACGACTGATACTTCTTTGCTTATACCTGAAAGTGGAATTAATTCCAGATGGATAAGTAAAAATTAAAATGTCAAAACAAAACAGAAAAGTGCTGGAGTAAAATATTGGTGAGTATTTGTTTAAATTTGGAGTAACATCATAGGCAGAAACCACATGTAAAGTTTAGATCGTTTTTATCAGGTAAAAATAAACAATTTTTGTATAAAAAATCCAATATGAAGTTTAAAAGGAGACTCTAACTTGAGAATGAGATTTGGAATTGCACAGCACAGGTAAATCCTCATTATCAAGAATTCTTAAAAATCAGTAAAAGTAATGATTATTCATCCCAGTAGAAAAAATGAAATAAGGACAAACAGGCAATTCACTAAAGAAGAAACATAAGTGCTTAATAAGTATGAAAACATATTAAATATTATCAGTAAGAAAACTTGCATATTGGAGAACAACAATGAAGCACTATTTGTAACTATTTAACTGGCATAGATTTTGAGAACATAGTAATACTCAGCTTGGCAGGAGCATCCCTCTCATGCACTACAAGTAGGATTCTGTATGGTTAAGAACATTTTACATTATGTATACAGTTTCATAAAATCAAGTCTGTTTTTTGATCCAACAATTACACTTTTAAGAAATATATGGAAACGTGTGCAAAGTTATATAGGCAAAATATTTACTAAAGCATGGTTTATAATATAAGAAAAGTTAGAAACAGCCTAAATGTTCCAAAACAGGAGACTTATTCAATAATTTATGATATATAATATTAGAATCTTGCAATTATGATAAAATAAATCATATGGTTTTTGTCCTTCATTCTGTTGATGAGATGTATCTCATTTATCAGTTTGCATATGTTGACTGTCCTTGAATTCCTGGGATGGATCCCATTTATTCATGATGTGTTATCTTTCTGATATCTGTTGGATTCAGTTTGCTATTATTTTGTTGAGGATTTTTGCATCTATATTCATCAGGGATATTGGCCTATAATTTGTTGTTGTTGTGTCGTTGTCTTATTCTGGTATAATGGTTATGCTGACCTTGTAGAATGAGTGAAGGAGAACACTTTCCTGTTAAATTTTTTGGAATAATTTCAGGAGATTTGGTATTAGTTCTTCTTTGTATGTTTGGTGGAATTGAGCTGTGAGTCCCTCCGGTCCTGGGATTTTCCTTTTTGAGAGACTTATTACTGATTCAGTCTTGCTACTCATTATGTCTATTTAGGTTTTCTATTTCTACCTATTTCAATCTTGGTATGTTGTATGTTTCCAGGAATTTATCCATTCCCCCTAGGTTTTCAATCTGTTGGTATATATCTGTTTATAATAGTCTCTGATTATTCTTTGTATTTCTGTGGTATCAGTTGTAATGCTTCCTTTTTCATTTCTGATTTTGCTTATTTGGGTATACTCTTTTTTCTTGGTTCATCTACATAGTGGTTTATCGATTTTGTTTATCTTTTCAAATCACTAATTTTTTGTTTTATTTATTCTTTGTATTTTTTGGTCTCTATTTCATTTAGTTCTGCTCTTATATTTATTATTTCTTTTCTTCTGCTAATTTTGGGTATGGTTTGATCTTGTTTTTCTAATTCCTTGAAGTACGTTGTTTAGACTGTTAATTTGTAATCTTTCTAATTTTTTGATGTAGGCATTTTTTGCTATAAATTTCCCTCTTAGTACTACTTTTGTTGTATCTCACAGGTTTTGACATGTTGTGTTTTCTTTTCATTTGTTTCAATAAACTTTTTGTTTTAATTTTCTTTGTTGACTCAAATGGTTATTGAGGAGCATGTTGCTTAATTCCCATATATTTGTACAGTTTCTAAAATTCCTCTTGGTATTGATTTACAGCTTTATTCCATTGTGTTCTGAGAAAATACTTGATATAATATTGGTTTTTAAAAATTTGTTGAGACTTGTTTTGTGGCCTATAACATGTGGCCTATCTAAGAGAATGTTCGATGTGCCAATAAAAAGAATATATACTCTGCAGTCATTGGATAGAATGTTCTGTAAATGTCTTGTAAGCTCATTTGGTCTAAATTAAGTTTAATTCCAATGTTTCTTTGTTAATTTTTTTTTGTCTAGATGATCTGTCTAACGTTGAAAGTAGGCTGTTAAAATCCCCCACTGTTATTGTATTGCAGTCTATTCAGTGCTTTAGATCTATTAATACTTGTTTTATAAATCTGGGTATTCTAGTGTTGGATGCATGTATATTAAAAATTGTTTTATTCTTTTTCTGGATTGATCCCTTTATCATTATAAGACTTTCTTTGTCTTTTTTTTTTTTTTTACTGTTTTTGACTTAAAGTTGGTTTTATCTGATATAAATATAGCTACTCTTGCTCACTTTTGGTATTCATTTGCATGGAATATCTTTTTCTATTTCTTTACTTTCAGTCTATATGTATCTTTACTGATAAAATGAGTTTCTTGTATGTCCTTATATCAGTACAAGGACATAGAAAACAAGAAAAGGCAAAAAAAAAAAAAATGATGCCCCCAGAGAAATACAATAATTCTCTAGCAATAGATCTCAATCAAAAAGAAATTTTTTAAATCTCAGATTAATACTTCAAAATATTAATTTTAAAGAAGATTGGTGAGATACCAAGCAGCATATAGCTAAATCTTGTTTTTAAAAATTTATCCAACCACATTTTATATATATATTCAGTGGATAATTTAATCCATTTACATTCAAGATTATTATTGACATATGAGACTGTGTTTTGTTACATTTTTAATTGTTTACTGGTTGTTTCACATATTCTTTGTTTCTCTCTTTTCTCTTGTTTATAATTGTGGTTTGGTGGGTTTCTGCAGTGTTATCATTTGAATCCTTTCTCTTCTTCCTTTGTGTGATTGCTTCACCAGAGTGTTATATTTTCATGTGTTTTCATGATAGTAAATGTCATCCTTTTGCTTCTAGGCTTGGGACTCTTTTGAATCTTTTTTTGTGGGGAATGTCTAGTGGTAATGAATTTCCTCAAGATTTGTCTATCTTGGAAAGACTATTTCTTCTGCATTCATGAAGGATAATTTTGCTGAATGTAGTATTCTTCGCTGGTAGTTTATTCTTTCAGCACTTTGAATAAATTATCTCATTCTCTTCAGGCTTGTAAGGTTTCTGCTGAGAAATTAATCAGAATGGAATTTCCTTTGTAGGTGACTAGACACTTTTCTCTTGCAGTTTTTAGGATTCACTCTTTATCTTTGACCTTAGAGAGTCTGACTACAATGTGCTGTAGAGAAGATCCTTTTGCATTTTATCTGCATGGGGATTGCTGAGCCACCTGTGTGGGAAAGTCTAAATCTCTTGCTAGACTTGGGAAATTCATATCAAATTATTTGTTAAATAAGTGTTCTAATATTTTCATTTTCTCTTTGACCACAGCAATACTGATAATTCAAATATTTGGTTGCATTATGTTGTCCCAAATGTTACAAATGCTTTGCTCATCCTTTTTTTTTTTTCTAAAATTTTGTCAACTAAATTTTTTTTTTAAAAATCTGTCTTCAAGTTCTTTCTTAGCTTGATTTTATGTATTATTGAAGACTTTAAATTTATTTTTTACTTCCTGCAATGAATTATTCAGTGCCAGAATTTCAACCTGGTTGTTTTAAAAAATCTCTCTGTCTCTTTTCTTTTTTGAGATGGAGTCTCACTCTGTTGCCCAGGTTGGAGTGCAGTGGCTCAGTCTTGGCTCACTGCAATCTCCACCTCCCAGGTTCAAGCGATTCTCATCCCTCAGCCTCCTGAGTAGCTGATATTACAGAAAAAAAATCTATCTCTTTAGTAAATTTCTCACTCATGTACTGAACTGTTTTTTCTAAGTTTTTTGTATTGTTTTTCAGAATTCTCTTGTACCTCACCAAGCTTCTTTAAAATTAATATTTTGAAGTATTAATCTGAGATTTTAAAAATTTCTTTTTGATTGAGATCTGTTGCTAGAGAATTATTGTATTTCTCTGGGGGCATCATTTTTTTTTCTTTTCTTGTTTTCTATGTCCTTATACTGATATTTGCACATCTGGTATAACAGTCACTTCTTCCAATTTTTTGGATTTCTTTTCATAGTGGAGTACTTTTCCCTGAAGATGTATATATATTGTTGGTTAGGTAGGGTGCTTTGGTTTTGATTTTGGGTACCTGCAGTAGTGTGATCTCTGTATGATTTCTTCAGCTGTCAACAGCCTCAGTGTTATCTGTGACTTCCTTTGTGATTAGGGTGCAGTTATTAGGGGAGGCTGTGATGAAGTTTTGCTGGGGACTAGGTTGCTGGTAGGCCAGTCTTTGGGCCCTAGTGGTGGCAGTGTTAGACACAGCATGCCTGTTCTTGGGCCCCAGAGCAGCTTACACTGGCACCAGTGTGAGTGGATATAGGGAGGATATATATATATATATATATATATATATATATGTATATTTTTAGGCAGGGTCTCACTCTGTCACCCAGGCTGGAGTGCAATGATGAAAGCTCACTGCATCATCTGCATCCCAGGCTCAAGTGATTCTCCTACCTGTGCCTCCTGGGTAGCTGGAACACAGGCATGTGCCACCACACCCAGCTAATTTTTGTAATTTTTGTAGAGATGGGGTTTCACAATGTTGTTCAGACTGATCTTGAACTCCTGGGCTCAAGTGATCTGCCCACCACAGCCTCCCAAAGTGCTGGGATTACAGGCATGAGCCACCATGCCCAGCCTGAAAGCCTGATTCCTAGGCCTTCAGGTGGCTTGCATGGGTGCTGGTCATGGCAGTGGTGGGCTGGGCATGTGGACATGTTCTTCAGCCACTGGGCAGCTGGTGTGATGTGGCTGATGGCAGTGGGACTGTTGGAGCAACCTACTGGAACCCATGCAGTCCATGCTATGTTGGTGGTGACTGTGACAGGTTGGGCAGGCCGGTGCTTATGGGTTTCAGCTGTGGTGATATTGGCAGGTTGAGTCAGCCAGACCTCAGACCACAGCAGGAGGGATCAGGTGCCAATGGTGGTAGACTTAGCTGGGTAATTTTTAGGCTCATGGGTTGGATGCTCGAGTATTTGGGGGATGGGACCAAGCTGATAAACTTGTCCTCAGGCCCCTTAGTAGTGCATTCAGGTGCTGGCTATGGTAGGAAGAGGTGGAGTGGTCCCAAGGTCACTGGTGGAATGCTCAGGTGTGAGCCTCTCTCAGCTAGCTCAGCGTAGGCAGGTAGTCATGGAGAGTGAAGTTAGCCCACACCTTGGTCTCAGAGCAGTACACAGCAGCAGCAATAAGATTTGTCCTTGCATGTGTGGGAGTATCTAGCCTCATCTCTTCCTTTATGACCCTGTGGCAGCAGCAACAGTGTCAGCCATGCCTCAGGGCAGGATACAGATCTTTAGAGGCTAGGCTCTCAGAATGGTGCCAGTTGAGGGCTTGCCTTTGGGTAGAGTAAAGCCCCTCTCAGCTGGAGCAGCGGGAGCAGATAATTGCGGGAAGTGCAGTTTTCTTGTGCTTTGATCCCATTGCAGCCTACACTGGCAGCAGTGGGATTTTTTCTCAGAGTGCATGGGAATGTATATCTTCTCATCTTCCTTCTTGGCCCTACAGCAACAACATCATCCAAGGCCCAGGGCAGGAGACACATATTTGTAGACTAGGCTCTTAGAATGGCACTAAGATGCAGCTGCTCAGATACCTGTGGGGCTGTGTGTTTGTTCTCTATCTGGAGCAATGTCTCTGTGCAACCTCTAGGCAGCTTCATATGTTAGTCTTGAGGCTTGTGTGGGTCAAGGGGTTCTCTCATAGCTAAGACTGTAAAAGACCAGGGTGGGAATGTGAAGCCCTGGATATTCCTCTCTTACCCTTTTCTCATGTCTGGAAGCCTCTCCAAGCTCCCTGCCAATCCTGGCTGAGCAAGCTGCCTCACTTCTCTTTCTTTACTTGCTTTCAGTGCTGTCTGTCACTTCTCTGTTGAATCTCACTGTTTTCTCTTAGAAAATTTACTTGCAGTGTGAATATCTACTTACTACTTTGATTTAGCTATGTGTCAGAGGCATGTACTGGCTGCATCTAGTCAGCTGTCTTGCCTCCAGTCTGCTAGTCAATTCTTAAGTTCTGTAGTTCACTTTAAAATGCCTCTTCTACCCTATCCACATTTTAGGGGATAATGAGGCAGCTATATAATCCAACCTGTTTAAAACCTTATAAAAATTGGGCTATTTTAATAATATGGGCCACTTACTTGAAAAATGTAGATAATTATGACTAAAATTAGTATCTACTTCAATTCCACGCAGTAAGGCTTGATTTAGTTGATTATTTACATCACCTTGATTCACATATACTGCCATTAAAAGCATGAACAGAAGGGCATAGTGAATAGTACATAGGTATTGGAGCCAGACAAGTGTCAGTTAAAATCCCATAACCATGGATTAATTGCTGTGTGATATTGGGCCAGTGTTTCAACTATTTTGAGAATAATTCTCACTATGATTGAAAATCAAGTAGCATGTGGTAGGAATTGAAACTGTCACAGAGTAAAGACTCAAAAAGTGGTAGCAACTGATTACTCAATATATATAGGGCAAGATCTTTAAAAATATATATCTACCTATGACAGGTGATGCCATATTAAATATCAAAGTTTCTTATGCAAATTTACTTCAAGTTTATGTCAAATGTTATTAACTTCCTAACAGGTAAAACAGCAATTTGTCAGAAATGGGTCACAGGAATATAAAAACCAATAGGTTATATATCTGATGAACTTGCATGCATCTATGTGCGTGTGATTGTGTGTGCATGCAGAAGTGTGATTTTTTTTAATGTTTCATTTCACAAGGTCACTAAAAATATAATGGCTCTACAATTAACTACAAGGAAGTATGTTGCAAGGTAGTCCAAGTGCACACACTGCAAGGCAGAGATACAAACATCACATCCAGCAAGCAAATAAGAGTGTATCTGTGCCTGAAACAAGGATACTAAGGTCATCCACAACAGTGGTGTCTAATGGGGTAAGCTAATATGAAAGAGTGAAGCAGCATCAACAGTGAGTAAAACAGAGTGACTGCAACATGTTCTTCATTTTTGTCACTGCTTTTTAATACATTACTTCAGATTTCAATGTAAAGTTTTGAATAAAAGGAATCATTATATACATGTTTTATTTGTTTTTGAAACAGATGTTCTCTCTTTTTGAAGAATAAATCACATTTTATTTTCCTCCAGCTTTATTGAAATATAATTGACAAACAAAATTAAATAAATCTAAAGTGTATAATATAATATTTTTATTTGTATATACTATATGAGGACAGGATTTGGGAAGCTTCCAGGTTGGTGAACAAGAAGAACACATCCATGTGTTGGGAGCATGGCACATCTCAGCTTCATAGGAACAGAAGCTTCTGTGCTTGATATCCTGCAAGACCTTGCCATTTATATGTACGTGTGTGTGTGTGTGTGTGTGTGTGTGTGTGTGTGTGTGTGTGTATATATATATATATATATATTTGCCCTATGCATCTATTTCCTCTGGCTGTTCATCTGTATCCTTTGAAATAGCCTTTATAATAAGCTAGTGAATGTGTTTACCTGAGATCTATGAGCCACTCTGGCAAATCAAATGGACCTGAGGAGCAAGTTGGGGAACCACAGTTTATAGCTGGTAGGTCAGAAGCACAAGTTATAACCTGAAACTTGTGAATGGAATCTGAAGCAGGGGCAGTCTAGTGGGATTAAGTCCTTAACCTGTAGGATCTGACACTATCTTGAGGTAGATAGTGTCAGAATTGAACTGAATTATTACAGGACACCAAGCTGGTGTTTGCTGAAAAATTGGTTGGTGTGTGTGGAGGTGTCTTCTTTTTTTCTTGGTTAGTCTAGCTAGAGGTTTGCAATATTGCCTACCTTTTCAAAAAACCATCTCAGTTTTGATGATCTTTTCTATTGTGTTTTGTCTTAATGTCATTTATTTCTGCTCTAATCTTTATTGTTTTCTTCATTCTGCTTATTTTTAGCTTAGTTTTTATTCTTTTTTAGTTTCTTAAGGTGTTATGCTAGGTTCTTTTTATTATTATTATTATTATACTTCAAGTTTTAGGGTACATGTGCACAATGTGCAGGTTAGTTACATATGTATACATGTGCATTGCTGGTGTGCTGCACCCATTAACTCGTCATTTAGCATTAGGTATATCCCCTAAAGCTATCCCTCCCCCTCCCCCCACCCCACAACAGTCCCCAGAGTGTGATGTTCCCCTTCCTGGGTCCATGTGTTCTCATTGTTCAATTCCCACCTATAAGTGAGAATATGCGGTGTTTGGTTTTTTGTTCTTGTGATAGTTTACTGAGAATGATGATTTCCAATTTCATCCATGTCCCTACAAAGGACATGAACTCATCATTTTTTATGGCTGCATGGTATTCCATGGTGTATATGTGCCACATTTCCTTAATCCAGTCTATCATTGTTGGACATTTGGGTTGGTTCCAAGTCTTTGCTATTGTGAATAGTGCTGCAATAAACATACGTGTGCATGTGTCTTTATAGCAACAGAGACATAGATCAATGGAACAGAACAGAGCCCTCAGAAATAACGCCGCATATCTACAACTATCTGATCTTTGACGAACCTGAGAAAAACAAGCAATGGGGAAAGGATTCCCTATTTAATAAATGGTGCTGGGAAAACTGGCTAGCCATATGTAGAAAGCTGAAACTGGATCCCTTCCTTACACCTTATACAAAAATTAATTCAAGATGGATTAAAGAGTTAAACGTTAGACCTAAAACCATAAAAACCCTAGAAGAAAACCTAGGCATTACCATTCAGGACATAGGCATGGGCAAGGACTTCATGTCTAAAACACCAAAAGCAATGGCAACAAAAGACAAAATTGACAAATGGGATCTAATTAAACTAAAGAGCTTCTGCACAGCAAAAGAAACTACCATCAGAGTGAACAGGCAACCTACAAAATGGGAGAAAATTTTTGCAACCTACTCATCTGACAAAGGGCTAATATCCAGAATCTACAATGAACTCAAACAGATTTACAAGAAAAAAACAAACAACCCCATCAGAAAGTGGGCAAAGGACATGAACAGACACTTCTCAAAAGAAGACATTTATGCAGCCAAAAGACACATGATAAAATGCTCACCATCACTGGCCATCAGAGAAATGCAAATCAAAACCACAATGAGATACCATCTCACAGCAGTTAGAATGGCAAACATTAAAAAGTCAGGAAACAACAGGTGCTGGAGAGGATGTGGAGAAATAGGAACACTTTTACACTGTTGGTGGGACTGTAAACAATTTCAACCCTTGTGGAAGTCAGTGTGGGGATTCCTCAGGGATCTAGAACTAGAAATACCATTTGATCCATCCATCCCATTACTGGGTATATACCCAAAGGACTATGCGAGGTTCTTTGAGCTCTTTCTTCCTTAACTTGGCATTTGTTGGCTTAAACTTGCCTCTTAGAACTGCTTTTGCTATATTCCATTGGTTTTGGTAGTTGGGTTTCCATTTATGTTTGTCTCAAGGTATTTTTAAATTTTTCCCTTTTTGTTTCTTGTATGACTCAAATGGTCATTCAAGAATGTGTTGTTGAATTTTCACATTTTTGAATTTTTTTGCTTCAGGGAAACAGAAAAACACAGAAGTTTTCAGTAACTGATAAACACAATAATTTTTTAGTAATTGACATTAAAGAAATGGAGATCTATGAAGTACCTGACAAAGACTTTCAAAATAATTATTTTAAGTAAACAGTCAGCTGCAAGAGAACACAAATAGACAACTCAATAATACCAGGAAAAACAATACATAAAAAAATTAGAAGTTAAACAAAGAGATATAAATGATTAAAAAGGACTAAACAGAAGAAGCTGAATAATGCAACGAATGAGATAAAAATGCAAGAGAAAGCTTCAACATCAGACTCAAGCAGAAGAACGAAAGAATCTGTTAACTCAAAAATAGGTCATTTGAAATTATTCAGTCAGAGGAGAAAAAAGAAAAGAGTGAAGGAAGGTGAAGACAGTTTATGGAATTTATAGGACACCATCAAGTGGACTGATACACAAATTATGAAACTCATGGTATAAGAAAGAAAGATAAAGGAGATAAAAGCTTACTTAAAAAAATAATAGACAAAATCTTCACAAATATTGGGAAGGGTAGGATGTCCAGGTTTATATACCTCAAAGGTCCCCAACCCAAGAACGTAACACCAATATATATTATAACCAAGTTTTCAAAAGACAAAGAGAGAATTTTGAAAGCAGGAAGAGTAAAGCAACTTGACACACAAGGACATTTTTATAAGACTATCAGCATATTTCTCAGTAGAAACTGCACTCCAAGAAAGAGTGAGCTGCTATATCCAATGTGGTAAAAAAAAAATAACTGACAAACAAGAATACTACGCTTGGCAAAGCTGTTCTTCAGAAATGGAGGAAAGATAAAGATTGTCTCTAAAAGAAATGCTGAGGAAGTTTGACATCACTAGACCTTCCTTACAAAAAGTGCTGAAGGAAGTTCTTCAAGGTATAATAAAAGATGCTAGTTATTAGTGTAAAAACCTATGGGAGTATTAAGTTCACTGATACAAGTATATAGTCATACTCAGAATAATCATCAGGATATTGTAATCCTGTAACGATATTGTAAGGATGGTGTGTAAACCACTTTTAACTATAGTATACAAGTTAAAAGACAAAAGTATTTTTAAAAGACTATAGCAACAATAATATATTACATGACACACAGTATAAATAGATGTAAATTGTGACATTAATAAGATAAAGTTTTTGGAGGGGGAGAATTAAAAGTGTAGAGTTTTTTATGTGATTGAAAAGAAGCTTATTTTCAAATTAAAACAGATATTTATAACTACAATATGTTTTATGTAAGCCTCATAGTAACTAAAAAATAATTTTTTAGCAGATGGCAAGATGGCCAAATAGTAACAGCTCCCATCTGCAGCTCCCAGCGAGATCAACACAGAAAGTGGGTGATTTCTGCATTTCCAGCTGAGGTACGCAGCTCTTCTCATTGGGACTGGTTAGACAGTGGATGCAGCCCATGGAGGTTGAGCCAGAGCAGGGTGGGGCGTCGGTTCACCCAGGAAGGACAAGGGAATTCCCTCCCCTAGCTAAGGGAAGCCATGAAGGACTGTGCTATGTGGAAGAGTGCATTTCAGCCGAGATACTACAATTTTCCCATGGTCTTTGCAACTCACAGACCAGGAGATTCCCTTGGGTGCCTACAAAACCAAGGCCCTGGGTTTTAAGCACAAAACTGGGCGACTGTTTGGGCAGACACTGAGCTAGCTGCAGGAGTTTTTTTTTGTGTATACTCCAGTGGCACCTGGAACACCAATGAGACATAACTGATCACTCCCCTAAAAAGGGGGCTGAAGCCAGGGAGCAAAGTGGTCTAGCTCAATGGATACCACCAACATGGAGCCCAGCAAGCTAAGATTCACTGACTTGAAATTCTCGCTGCCAGCAAAGCAGTCTGAAGTAACCTGGGATGCTTGAGCTTGGTAGGGAAAGGTTTGTCCACCATTACTGAGGCTTGAGTAGGCAGTTTTCCCCTCTCACTGTAAACAAAGCCATGGGGAAGTTTGAACTGGGAGGAGCCCACCACAGCTTGGCAAAACTGCTGTAGCCAGACTGCCTCTCTAGATTCCTCCTCTCTTGGCAGGGCATCTCTGAAAGAAAGGCAGCAGCCCCAGTCAGGGGCTTATAGATAAAACTCCCATCTCTCAGGGACAGAGCACCTGGGGGAAGGGGCAGCTGTGGGCACAGCTTCAACAGACTAAAACATTCCTGCCTGCTGGCTCTGAAGAGAGCAGTGGATCTCCCAGCATAGCGCTCATGCTCTGCTAAGGGACAGACTGCCTCCTCAAGTGGGTCGCTGACCTCCATGCCTCTGACTGGGAGACACCTCCCAGCAGGGGTTGACAGATACCTCATACAGGAGAGCTCCAGCTGGCATCTGGCAGGTGCCCCTCTGGGATGAAGTTTCCAGAGGAAGGAACAGGCAGCAATCTTTGCTGTTCTGCAGCCCCTGCTGGTGATACCCAGGCAAACAGTGTCTGGAGTCGACATCCAGCAAACTCCAGCAGACCTGCAGCAGAGGGGCTTGACTGTTAGAAGGAAAACTAACAAACAGAAAGGAATAGAATCAACATCAACAAAAAGGACGTCCATACAAAAACCCCATCTGAAGGTCACCGACATCAAAGACCAAAGGTAGATAAATCCATGAAGATGAGGATAAGCCAGTGCAAAAAGGCTGAAAATTCTAAAACCAGAATGACTCTTCTCCTTCAAAGGATTACAACTCCTTGCCAGCAAGGGAACAAAACTGGACAGAGAATGAGTTTGATGAATTGACAGAAGTAGGCTTCAGAAGGTGGGTAATAACAACTCCTCTGAGTTAAAAAAGCATGTTCTAACCCAATGCAAGGAAGCTAAGAACCTTTAAAAAAGGTTAGAAGAATTGCTAATTAGAATAACCAGTTTAGAGAAGAACATAAATGACCTGATGTAGCTGAATAACACAGCATGAGATCTTCATGAAGCATACACAAGTATCAATAGCCAAATCAATCAAGCAGAAGAAAAGATATCAGAGATTGAAGATCAACTTAATGAAATAAAGTGTGAAGACAGGATTAGAGAAAAAAGAATAAAAAGGAATGAACAAAGCCTCCTAGAAATATGGGACTATGTGAAAAGACCAAACTCACATTTGATTGGTGTACCTGAAAGTGGTGGGAAGAATGGAATCAAGTTGGAAAATACTCTTTAGGATATTATCCAGGAGAACTTCCCCAGCCTAGCCAGACAGACCAACATTCAAATTCAGGAAATACACAGAACACCACAAAGATATTCCTTGAGAAGAGCAACCCCAAGACACATAATCCTCAGATTCACCAAGGTTGAAATGAAGGAAAAAATGCTAAGGCAAGCCAGAGAGAAAGGTAAGGTTACCCACAAAGGGAAGCCAATCAGAATATCAGCAGATCTTCCTGCAGAAACCCTACAAGCCAGAATAGAGTGGGGGCCAATATTCAACATTCTTCAAAGAATTTTCAACCAAGAATTTCATATCTAGCCAAACTAAGCTTCAGAAGCGAAGGAGAAGTAAAATTCTTTACAGACAAGCAAATGCTAAGAGATTTTGTCACCACCAGGCCTGCCTTATAATAGCTCCTGAGGGAAGTGCTAAATATGGAAAAGAAAAACAAGTTCCAGCCACTGCAAAAACATGCCAAATTGTAAAGACCATCAACACTATGAAGAAACTGCATAAACTAAGGGGGAAAATAACCAGCTAGCATCATAATGACAGGATCAAATTTACACATAACAATATTAACCTTAAATGTAAATGGGCTAAATGCCCCAATTGAAAGACACAGACTGGCAAATTGGATAAAGACTCAAGACCCATCAGTGTGCTGTATTCAGGAGACCTATCTCACATGCAAAGACACACATAGGCTCAAAAAAAAGGATGGAGGAAGACTTACCAAGCAAATGAAAAGCAAAAAAAAGGAGGGGTTGTAATCCTAGTCTCTGATAAAACAGACTTTAAACCAACAAACATCCAAAAAGACAAAGAAGGGCGTTACATAGTCATGAAGGGATTAATGCAACAAGAAGAGCTAACTATACTAAATATATATGCACCCAATACAGGAGCACCCAGATTCATAAAGCAAGTTATTAGAGGCCTACAAAGAGACTTAGACTCCCACACAATAGTAGTGGGAGACTTTAAGATCCCACTGTCAATATTAGATCAACGAGACAGAAAATTTACAAGGATATTCAGGACATGAACTCAGCTCTTGACCAAGTGGACCTAAGAGACATCTACAGAACTCTCCACCCCAAATCAACAGAATATACATTTTTCTCAGCACCACATCACACTTATTGTAAAATTGACCATATAATTGGAAGTAAAACACTCCTCAGCGAATGCAAAAGAATGGAAATCATAACAAACAGTCTCTCAGACCACAGTGCAATCAAATTAGAACTCAGGATTAAGAAAGTCATTTAAAAGTGCACAGCTACATAGAAACTGAACAACCTGGTCCTAAATGACTACTGGGTAAATAACAAAATTAAGGCAGAAATAAATAAGCTCTTTGAAACCCATGAGAACAAAATCACAACATACCAGAATCTCTGTGACAAAACTAAAGCAGTGTTTAGAGGGAAATTTATAGCACTAAATGCCCACAGGAGAAAGCCGGAAAGATCTAAAATCAACATCCTAACCTCACAATTAAAAGAACTAGAGAAGCAAGAGCAAAGAAATTCAAAAGCTAGCAGAAGACATGAAATAACTAAGATTGGAGCAGAACTGAAGGAGATAGAGGTACGAAAAACCTTTCAAAAAAATCAGTGAATCCAGGAGCTATTTTTTGAAAAGATTAACAAAATAGACCACTAGCCAGCCTCATAAAGAAGAAAAGAGAAAAGAATCAAATAGACAAAATAAAAGATGATAAAGGGGATAAGACCACTGATTTCACTGAAATACAAACTACCATCAGAAAATACTGTAAACATCTCTATGCAAATAAACTAGAAAATCTTGAAGAAATGGATAAATTCCTGGACACATACACTCCCCCAAGACTAAACCAGGAAGAAGTCAAATCCCTGAATAGACCAATAACAAGTTCTGAAATTGAGGCAGCAATTAATAGTCTACCAACCAAATATAGCTCAGGACCAGACAGATTCACAGCCGAATTCTACTAGAGGTACAAAGAGGAGCTGGTACCATTCCTTCTGAAAATATTCCAAACAATAGAAAAAGAGAAACTCTTCCCTAACTCATTTTATGAGGCAAACATCATCCTGATACCAAAACCTGGCAGAGACACAACAACAAAAGAAAATTTCAGGTCAATATTCCTGATGAACATCAATTCAAAAATCCTCAATAAAATACTAGCAAACTGAATCCAGCAATGCATCAAAAAGCTTATCCACCATGATCAACTTGGCTTCATTCCTGTGATGCAAGGCTGGTTCAACATACACAAATCAAAAAACATAATCCATCATGTAAACAGAACCAATGACAAAATCCATGATTATCTCAATAGATGCAGAAAAGGCCTTCGATAAAATTCAACACCCCTTCAAAAACTCTCAATAAACTAGGTATTGATGGAACGTATCCCAAAATAATAAGAGCTATTTATGACTGAATGAGCAAAAGCTGGAAGCATTCCCTTTAAAAACTGGCACAAGACAAGGATGCTGTTTTTCACCACTCCTGTTCAACATCGTATTGAAAGTTCTGGCCAAGGCAATGAGGCAAGAGAAGGAAATAAAGGGTATTCAAATAGGAAGAGAGAAGCCAAGTTGTCTCTGTTTGCAGATGACATGATTGTATATTTAGAAAACCCTATCATCTAAGCCCAAAATCTCCTTAAGTGGGCAAGCAACTTCAGCATAGTCTCAGGATACAAAATCAATGTGCAAAAATCACAAGCACTCCTATACATCAATAACAGGGAAACAGACAGCCAAATCATGAGTGAACTTCCATTCACAATTGCTGTAAAGAGAATAAAATACCTAGGAATACAACTTACAAGGGATGTGAAGGGCCTCTTCAAGGAGAACTACAAACCAGTGCTCAAGGAAATAAGAGAGAACACAAACAAATGGAAAAACATTCCATGCTCATGGATAGGAAGAATCAATATTGTAAAAATGGCCATACTGCCCAAAGTAATTTACAGGTTCAATGCTATCCCCATCAAGCTACCACTGACTTTCTTCACAGAATTAGAAAAAGCTACTTTAAATTTAATATGGAACCAAAGAAGACCGCTTATAGCCAAGACAATCCTAAGCAAAAAGAAAGAACAAAGCTGGAGGCATCACGCTACCTGACCTCAAACGATACTACAAGCCTACATAACAAAAACACCATGGTATTGGTAACAAAACAGATATATAGACCAATGGAACAGAACAGAGGCCTCAGAAATAATGCCACACATCTACCACCATCTGATCTTTGACAAACCTGACAAAAACAAGCAATGGGGAAAGGATTCCCTATTTAATAAATGCTGTTGGGAAAACTGGCTAGCGCTATATGCAGAAAACTGAAACTGGACCCCTTCCTTACACCTTATACGAAAATTAACTCAAGATGGATGAAAGGCTTAAATGTGAGACCTAAAATCATAAAATCCCTAGAATAAGACCTAGGTAATACCATTCAGGACATAGGCATGGGAAAAGACTTCATGACTAAAACACTAAAAGCAATGGCAACAAAAGCTAAAATTGACAAATGGGATCTAATTAAACTAAAGAGCTTCTGCATAGAAAAAGAAACTGTCATTGGAGTGAACAGGCAACCTAGAGAATGGGAGAAAATTTTAACAATCTATCCTTCTGACAAAGGGCTAATACCGAGAATCTACAAGGAACTTAAATTTACAAGAAAAAAACAACTCCATCGAAAAGTGGGTGAAGGATATAAACAGACACTTCTCAAAAGAAGACATTTATGTGGCCAATAAACATGAAAAAAAAAGCTCATCATCACTGGTCATTAGAGAAAGCAAATCAAAGCCACAATTAGATACCATCTCATGCCAGTCAGATTGGCAATCATTAAAAAGTCAGGAAATAACAGATGCTGGAGAGGATGTGGAGAAATAGGAACGCTTTTACACTGTTGGTGGGAGTGTAAATTAGTTCAACCGTTTTAGAAGACTGTGTGGTGATTCCTCAAGGATCTAGAACTAGAATTACCATTTGACTCAGCAATCCCATTATTGGGTATATACCAAAAGGATTATAAATCATTCCACTATAAAGACACATGCACATGTATGTTTATTGCAGCACTATTCACAATAGCAAAAGCTTGAAACCAGCCCAAATGCCCATCAACGATAGACTGGATAAAGAAAATATGGCACATATATACCATGGAATACTATGCTGCCATAAAAAAGGATGAATTCATGTCCTCTGCAGAGACATGGATGAAGCTGGAAACCACCATTCTCAGCAAACTAGCACAGGAACAGAAAACCAAACACCACATGTTCTCACTTGTAAGTGGGAGTTGAACAATGAGAACACAGGGACACCGGGAGGGGAACATCACATACCAGGGCCTGTTGGGGGATGGGGGGAGTAGGGGAGGGATAGCATTAGGAGTAATACCTAATGTAGATGACAAGTTGATGGGTGCAGCAAACCACCATGGCATGTTTATATTTATGTAACAAACCTGCACATTCTGCACACGTATCCCAGAACTTAAAGTATTAAAAAATAATAATTTTTTAAAACCTCCAGTAGATACACAAAAGTAAAGACAAAGGCATCAAAGCATATCAATATAAAAAATTATAAAGTCACAAAGGAAGACAGCAGAAGAGAAATAAAGGAAGAAAAGAACTGTAAAACAATCAGAAAACAAGGAAATAGCAATAGTAAATTCTTACCTATCAATAATTACTTTAATTGAAAATAGTTTACATTCTCCAATCAAAAGACAGAATGAATTAAAAAACAAGATCCAGTAATATGCTTCCTACAAGATACTTCTTGTAGCTTTAAGGACACACATAGGCTGAAAGTGAAGGGATGAAAAAAGAAATTCTATGCAAATAGCAGCCAAAAGGGAGCAGAAGTGGCTTTAATTATATCGTATAAAATTGACTTTAAGAACTGTCACAAGAGAAAAAAGAGGTCATTATATAATAATAATGTGGTCAATTCATCAAGCTGATGAAAAAATTATAAATCAATATGCACTCAACATCAAAACATCTTAATGTACAAAGCAAATATTCACATAATTAAAGAGGGAAATTATCAGCAATACAATAATAATGGGAGAATTCAATACCCTGTTTTCAACAATGAATTAATAATACGGACAAAAAATCAGTAAAAAAACAGTGGACCTGAATAACAATATAGACCAAATAGACCTAAGACATATACAGAATGTTTCTTCCAACAATAGCAGAATAGTACTGTGATTTTTAGGATTTTAGGCCTTAAGAGATTTTGAGACTTTAGAATTTCAACATTTAAGATTATGACGTTTGTGACTGTGTCTTTTGGGATTACGACCCAACTCATATTGCAAATGCTTTCTCCCAATTCTTGGCTTACATTTTCAGTTTCTTCTTTATGCTCTTAGAAAAACAGCTGCTTTAATTTTTAAAACTCTAATGCATCAGTTTCTTTTTTTTTCTTTTATAGTTAATGCTTTTTTTCTGGTCTTCTCTAATAAATCATTGCCTATGGGTCTATGACCCATTTTGATAGTGTGTGGTAGGAGTTTGAGGTTACTATTTTTTCATATGGATACATAATTGTTCTTTCACCACTTGTTAAAAGCTGATTCTTTCCCTATTAATTAATTTTGATACCACTATCAAGAATCAATCAACTTTATATATGTAGGCCTTCTTCTAGACTCACTATTATGTTCAGTTAATCTATACCTACTCCAATACCACATTGTTTTATTACTATAAAATGCAAAACTATAAACATATACGAGACAAAACAATGGCTTTATAGTAATTCTTGAAATGAGGTAGTATAATTATCCAACTTTGTTCTTTTTCTTCAAAATTATCTTGAATACTGTAGGTTCTTTACTTTCATATGAATTCTAGTATCAGCTTGTGTATTTATACAAATAAACCTGCTGGCTTTTTATTGAAATCACGTTGATCAATTTGGGGGAGAACTGACACTTTAATAATGCTGTGGCTAACTGCAGTGGTTTATACCTGTAATCTCAGCACTTTGGGAAGCTGAGGTGTGAACATCACTTGAGCTCAGGAGTTGGAGACCAGCCTGGGCAACATACCAAGACCTCTTCCTTACTAAAAATTAAAAAATTAGCCAGGTATGGTGGCACATGCCTGTAGTCCTAGGTACTTAGGCTGAGATGGGAGGATCGCTTGATCTCAAAGATCGAGGCTGCAGTGAGCTATGATCACGTTACTGTACTCCAACCTGGGCAACAGAGCAAGACCCTGCCTCAAAAAAATATTTTGAGTCTTCCAATTGTGTGTTGTTGTCCAATGTCTGTAAATATATTTTCATGTATTTTTGGAGTGTTCATGTGGTGTCAGTTTCTCTGTCACGACAGGAGTGGAAAGCTGACAATTCTAATTTTAAACAGGATTCTGAAGAGGCCATTGCCAGTAATTTTTCTCTAACTGCAAATCAAGTTTTACTAGTTTTAGTTTTAATACTTCCCCCCATCCTTTTGACATAGAAAAGCAGAAAAAAGACGAGAAAAACCTAATTAAGATAGATTGCCAAAATTCATCACTGTTGAGGCAGGCCAGGTAAATGAAAGGGAATAAGGTTAGAAGACCAAAGTTTGAGTTTTGGTTCATTTTAAGCTGGTATGGTCTTGGGTAAACTATGTAATGTCTTTTAACTTGAACTTTCTTATTAGAAAACATGGGGTTAATCCTCCTGTAATTTTTCCACAGGGTTATTTTAAGTCCCTTGTAAAATAGTGCATAGATATGAAAATACTCTGTAAACTCTAAGGCACTGAACACAACTAAAAATTACTTTTGTAATTGAATAAAATAAAATTCTGTCCTCTCAGACAACTCTTGTTTTCTCTCTACCTCCCTAATTATCTGGATATTTGGCTCAGGATTCTTTCATGCCTCTTATAGTTTGCAATAAGAGAGGGAGGATGTTGTAGCACTTAGTTGAAAAGAAACATTCTCCAAAGCATTTGCCCTGTAGGGAAAATTTTCTTCCTCTCTATGGAATTATGCCTGAGAAATAATATACTTTGGGCTTTCAGCCAATCAAGAAACCAACAGCAAGAAAACATGTTTACTTTCACTTAGAAAGGAAAAAGATGGTTTTGATTTTATAAGATTTCCTTATTTAAAAACTATTTGTGCATGTTTTTAAAAAGTTTAAAATTAAACTTTAATTATTGCTTATAAGAAACTTTAATTATTGCTTATAGGAAAGTGTCATGACTGAATTTGTTGATTACAGAAATTATTCTGGTTTTGGTATTATCATCTCCAGGAGACTTGAACCCCATGACTTTTCAGAAATGCTTACTCATTCAATAAGCGCTAGCCCTGTCTCAGTGTATTGAATGAAACAGAACCTACAAATACTTTGCTTTCCCTAATTATTCCTTTATATTATGAAGTTTGGAAGCCATACACACTTTTTTCTAATCTTAGCTCCTTCTTTTATTAGTTATTTAACCACTCTAGGCATAAGTTTCCTCATCTATGGAATGGGCTGATACAAATAAATACAAACACACAAGGTTGATTTGGGATTGAATAAATTAATAATATAAAGCATTTAGAACAATGCCTTATATGTGGTAAGATCTCCATAATGGCAGGTTCAGAGTAGGCATTCAATAAGCATTATTATAAAAATACTTCATGTTATTTTTTGTGATGTTCTTTTAGTGTACATAGTACAAGACTTATTTGGCAAGAATTATTCTAAGTTTTGAGGACCTGAACTGGGTAGACAGGAATCTTGATATTCACAGATAAGTTTTGTTCCAGAAACAAGGAACTCCTAAAACTCACCCTTCACGAATTTGAACATGTCAGTTGTTTGGAAGAATAGAATAGCTAAGTTTATGTGATTTACAACTTGGACCCTGGCTCCTAAGAGTTGAAAGTCCCTTCATTAGTTTTAGACATTCCACTGGCTTTGTAAGTAGGAAAACAGGAATGCCTCTGCATTTTTGGACATGTCTTTTAGACATGTCCCAGGCTAGGCTGGGAGTTGTGAAAGGAAAGGGATGGGATTCTTTCCCCCCTACAATGACATCCACAGTGTCCACAGTGATTCCCTGTCATCTTATACATACCTTAAATGAATGTAAGTCTCTCTGTTGCAACTGCTTATTTTACTAGGTCTGATTTCCCCATTAGTCCGAATTCTTTGTGGAGAAAAGGGAATGCATATTCACCACTGGTGGGAATGTAAATTAATTCAGCCATTGTGGAAAGCAGTTTGGTGGTTTCTCAAAGAAGTTCAAATAGAATTACCATTTGACCCAGGATTCCCATTATTGGATATATACCCAAAGGAAAGAAAATAATTATAGCATAAAGACACATGCATCTGTATGTTCATGACAGCACTATTCACAATAGCAAAGACATGAAATCGACCTAAATGGCCATCAGTGGTAGACTGGACAAAGAAAATATGATACATATCTACCATGGAATACTATGCAGCCATAAAAAAGAATAAGATTATGTTCCTTGCAGCAACATGGATGGAGCTGGAGGCCATTATCCTAACCAAACTAATACAGGAACAGAAAATAAAATGCCATAGGTTCTCATTTTATAAGTGGGAGCTAAACATTGAGTGCACATGGACACAAAGAAGGGAATGGATGCTGGGACTTACTTGAACATGGAAGGTGCAAGGAGGGTGATGATTGAAAAACTACCCATTTACTATGCTTATTACCTGGGTGATGAAACAACCTGTACACCAAACCCCCCACAACATGCAATTTAGCTATATAATAAACCCATGCATGTACACCTGAACCTAAAATAAAAGTGTTTTTTAAAAAATACATTCTCTTCACAGTGGCCAGAGACGTCTTTAAAAAATACAAGTCTGATCACATATCTTCCCTGCTTAAAACTCTTTAATGGCTTCTCATTGGACTTGTAGTCTAAGCCATATCCCATTGTTCTACCTTCTTACTTCAGCCCTTGCCAACCTTCCAGTTGTGTTTGAAGCCACTCTCCCACTCATTTTCTGTGCTCCAGTCACTCTTAGCTTTCTTTCAGGTCCCCTGCCATGCCCTTTCTAGCTTTGAAGCCCTTTGCACATATTTTTTTTTTTTTTTCCCCTCTGCTGGTGCTGTCTTCCCCATTAGTTTTCCCATACTGGCTTTTTCTTGTTTTCAGATCCTCCCTGAGAACCAATCTAAAGAAGAAGCCCTCCTTTAATTGGTATCTCAGGACCCTGTAGTGTGCTTCTTAGCACATACTATTATTTCTTAATTTTGTATTTATTCATTTATTTATTCATTTATTCATTTATTTAGAGACGGAGTCTCACTCTGTCACCAGGCTGGAGTGCAGTGGCGCGATCTCGGCTCACTGCAACCTCCGCCTTCCGGGTTCAAACAATTCTGCTACCTCAGCCTCCCGAGTAGCTGGGACTACAGGCCCAGCTTTCTACTTTCTTGACCTCATGATCCACCCACCTCGGCCTCCCAAAGTTCTGGGATTACAGGCATGAGCCACCGTGTCCGGCCAATTTTGTATTTATTAATGAGCTCTTTTTGTTTGCTTTCTTGCTAGTAGCATGTAAGTTTTATGAGGTAAAGAACATGTTTATCTCTATTATATTCCCAGGGCCAAGGACAGTGCTATTTCTAGTAAGTATTTATTGAAATAATTATATATCAGTTGAAGTTTTCAAATTTAATTTGCATTTGTTTTTCTGTCTTGCTAGGCAGAGAACCAAGCATTTGGAGGTAACATACACTAACATAGAAGTGTGTTAGTAGATGTGAGTGGCTAGATTTTGGCTAAACCAAAATTAAGTCCTCTCAATGCTACATGTTCAGACTTCTCAATTTTTGTTTAGCCACGAGGGCTTTATGTCTTTCAAGAAGGAATGCATCAGATCAAAAAGAAGTTATAAAGAAACAAGCTAACCAAGTTTTCAGTGTGGAGAGCTGAAGCCCTATTCTCCTGGTCCTGAGAGGTCCTTATATGTATGGAAAAAATAACCTAGTATCTCGATATAAGAGGGATATTTGAGATAATGAAATATAAACTCTTGTGACAAGTGCTTTCAAATGGACTGAGAAGGGTAAGGAGATGTATTATGGTTAACCTTATTCTCAGATAATTTTTGATCCTACGGACATTTTCTAGCCATTTTTGAATTATCTCAGCAATTCACAGACAGGAGCCAAGAGCTATTAATATTTATTTGGAGTGAAAAAGAGCATGCCAAGAAATTAGAATAAATATCTTTTCTCAGCAGACTCCAGACCATAAAATGATCTGTATACAAACAAAAATCGATCAAAATAAATCTCAACCTCAGTGTACACACATCTCCTGTTGAGGATGGTGAGCTCCAGCGCCACATCATGGTGGTCTCTCCAAATTGGATTGGGCCACCTGCATGTTATATCATTATTGGACACAGCAATGCTTTCTAGATTACATTTTAGTGTTTTAATTTATTTGTATGAGGAAGGGAGGGCAGCACATGCCATCGAGAGAACTTCTCAGCACAAAGATAGTTTTGTATTTCTCCCTTCAGACAAAAGCTTGGCAAATTATAACTTTGAAAGGCTTAGTTTTACCAAGGGGACAATTGCTATGGCTTGATGAGTTTAAATCAATATCCAAATGTCAGTGCTTTCCATTCCCTCTTACGTCCAATAAAACAAAATAGGGTGCTTGCGGGTAAGTGAAGAAGAAACCAAAGCATTTTTAAGGGGCGTCTGCCAGTGGAGTAGCAAAATGTCTCTCTGTTCTCAACTGCTATTGTTGTGGACAACAAAAATAATCTGGGCCCAGTATTTACACAGCATAAGCTATGTTCTAAAGTTTATTGGGACACATGTGCAGAGTCTTTCAGAAGGTGGAACAGGCAGTTTCTATTGGTTTCTATAGTGTAATCAGCTATCCAGGAAGAAATTTCAAGAAAGAGTGCTACCTAAATTGTTTCTCTAGAAATGGAATTTATGTTGCCTATAAAACTGTTTTCTCATTAATAGATAACTTCCTCCTTAGTAACTTTGGTAAAAAAAAAAATGTATGTAATAGGCTTTGAATGGTTTTCTTAAATTTTATAATAATCATTAACGGGTTTCTTCCTAGTCAAAGTCAATTACTAACACAGCTACTGTGCTATATTGACTTATTAAAGGGAGATAATAATGGTATGGAACCTGGGGCTTGGAAGCAAAAGGCCTTGTTTTTCATTTCAATTCTTGGACTAAATAGTAGTGAGATCTTGACCAATATATTTTGAGCCTCAATTTTTGCATATGTAAAATGGGGTAAATAATAATTTCAGAGATGGAGTAAAAATTAACTGTGATAATGCATAAAAGTGTTTAGTACTATGCTGAGCATGTAGAAAATGCTCAACAGACAGTAGTTAATAATTCTAGTAACAATGACAGAGGTTGCCTTAACTGAGTTAACTTTTTAAGTCAAATGTCTAATTGGATTGCACACATAAATATAGTCTTAAAACCAAACACAATAACAATAAACAACAAAAAGTCAGCACATATTTTTTTTCAGTCTTTTCTGCTTATGGTACAAATATCCTAAATTATAATATCTCCTTGTTTTCTATTAACAGTGATCGAAAAAAGGCATATTGTTCCCAGCATTATTCTTTCAGCATTATAGCAATACAGGCAAAATCAAGTGGAGAATACCATTATGATGCGTGCAGGGAAATGTGTGCTTCTGGTGTGGCTTATCCAAAGGGCCACTTTGTGCTAACCTAACTCCTGGGTCATTGTTCAACACTTAGCTTCAAAAGCTGTTGAGTACTGATGGGTTTTGATATGTGACAACTGCAGGCAGAAAATGCCAAGTGCAAGTAGTTTAAGGAGCACTCAGGAAAACTATTCCCTGACTAAAAGTACAATGAGACATTGCATCTTCAATCCAATCCAGCGTGTAGCCAGACTAAATGGAACAGAAGAATAAAATGTATTCCATTCATAATGAACTGAGACTGCACATAAAAGAATCTTTTAAATATCCAAATGGTTAAGACGGATTATATTTCCCTTTGGGAAAGGAAGTAGTCAAAGGGATAGGTCTGATGAACTGAGTTTATTAAATTGGCTTTTGGTGGTGATGAAAATGGTATTGACAAAAGGCAGTGGTATATATTTCACACACATTTGCAGAGGTGATAAACATAAAGTACTGCTCTGGTAAAAAGTTGAGATGCTTTATATTCTGACACCTGGACTCTGGTGGTATGCTTATCATCCAGAGTTGTGCTCAGCTTCAAGAAACTAAGGTGATTTTATGAATAAGCACCTCTAATCATCGGTGGAGTTACTTTTTAAAAATTATTTATTTATTTATTTATTTATTTATTTATTTATTTATTTATTTATTTTTGAGATGGAGTCTCGCTCTGTCACCCAACCTGGAGTTCTAGAGTGCAGTGGCACGAATTCGGCTCACTGCAACCTCTGCCTCACGGGTTCAAGGGATTCTCCTGCCTCAGCCTCATGAATAGCTGGGACTACAGGCGCCCATCACCACACCTGGCTAATTTTTTTGTATATTTAGTAGAAATGGGGTTTCACTATGTTGGCCAGGCTGGTCTCAAACTCCTGACCTCAGGCAATCCACCCACCCCAGCCTCCCAAAGTGTTGGGATTACACGCATGAGCCACTGTGCCCAGCCTGGTGGGATTACTTTTTAACTTCATACAACTATGCATTACTTGAGACAAGATTCGGGAATAGGAGGGGTGGACACCACTTTCTTCAGTTGACATTATCAGGGAAATTCCCATCGTTTTAGTGATATGGACAGGAAGCAGGGAGATATTGGGTAGAAAAGTGTGGTTCCCCAGCAAAGGCCCCACCCTCAAGCCTGGAAACCCGTGGCCCTAAATGGGAACAGGCATTTCTTTTTTCACACCCAAATGTTGCCTTCTGACCCACAATGCCCCCCTATACCATACCCATATACACCCCAAACCTCCATGAGCAGAAGAGCAGAGGAACAGAGAAGCAGAGAAGAGAAGGAATGTCTGAATGTTGAGGAGTTTGGCTAGGGATGGTCAGAGAGGAGATCGGCTGTGGGACCGCCAAACTCCAGGGGAAGATCATCTTCCCACTCTATCCCCTTTCCAGCTCCCTATCCATCCTGCTGAGAGCCACCTCCATCCAGCAATAAAATCCCCTGCATTCACCATCCTTCAGTTTGTCTGTGTGACCTGATTTTCCCTGGATGGCAGACAGGAACGTGTGTACCAAGAGGGCACTGAGCTAGTTAACACTTAAGCCTTCTGTGGATGGTGGAGCTAAAAGAGCACTGTAACACAACCATTGAGACTTTGGGAGTCACAGGCACCTACCCCTAGACACTACCATGGGGCTGGAGCCCAAAAGCACTTGTCCCGGTTCCTGCAGCTGCCCATCTGCATGCTCCCCCTCCTGTAAGGGGTTTGAGTGCACAGCAGCCAAACAGACAAGCCACACCCCTGTTGCACATCTTGTGAGGGGGGCCGGGGAACTATCCTGTTTTATTAATACAATACCAAAAAATCTATGAGTACTGTGAGTGCATACGAAGGCATGTTGTTAACCTTGCTCTGGGAAACCCTCCTTTTCTAGTCTAGATTGTGAGTTATTTTATGATTGTTTACATATCCCAACTGATGTAGACATAATACATTTCATATTTCTGACTTCATTAACAAAATAAAACTCAGGTCATGAGAGTTTTAGTAAAGGAAAGCAATTCAGTGTGTGGAAAATGGTGGCTGACATGGACAACAATGGCTTGGTCTCTGAGATTTGAATACCTTTGATTTATCTTCTTTAATATAGAAGGCACCACTATGTTAGCCTTTTGAGAACATAGATATTTCTATAATGCTTTGCAGAAACACTGAAAAATACTCTTCCCTTGCTTCCTAGTAGCCCAATTGAGACTTGACTGGAACTCGAAATAAAATGTACTATAAATTTGAGGATAATATAAGACAAATATACAGTGCCACAGTCTCTTAATCTGTAAAGTGGAATAACAATAATGCCTGCCCTGAGAATCTCCAGTCTTCATAATAGTACCTGACACCTAATGGAGTTTCAGCAAATGTTAGCTGCTATTATTGTTAATTATTATTATCCTTATAGTGAGATCTATGGGTCTAGAATTTTGATGATCTCTGTATTAGGATCTAAATAGTAACACAGAAATCTCATCAAACAGTTCACAGTGAGGTTACCTAAAGATAAGCACCAGCAGGAAAGTAATACCATTCCTAGGCTGGTGAGACACAGGGAGCAGGTGTTCCTGCAGCCCAGGGACAAAGTCACCTGATAGAAGTGTGAACCTCAGAAGAACTTTCTGGAGTGAGCTGGAGTCATAGAAGAGATTTAGCCATGATGGGGAAGATACTCATGACACAGAGAGGAGAGAAATACTCTGGATTCTCCTTTTTCTCCACCCCCCAGTCTTGTACCAGTTTCTCTGTTGTTCAAATCCAGTAAGAAGCCTAATGACCTGGCAGACTGGTAAACAAAGATTTCAAGGGTCAGTCCTCCCTCACTCTTTGTTACAGAGTATGTCAGACAAAGGATAACAGAGAGATCTGAGGGCCAACAGGCTCAGGAACAGCACAAGCTGTTCTACAAGATAGGGCTTGCTCTCTGGGGCCACAGGCTGTTCTTATTCAACAGCTTTCTAGCTGCCAGAGTTTCCCCATTTGCAAAGCCATTTTAAAATGCACTGCTCAGGAGCACCCTTTTCATATGATGGCAACGTCTTATCCAATTTTATGTGTTCAACTTCTAGAGTAACCCCTGGTTCAGTGGTTCTTAATAAATGTTGCTGAACTGACATTCTCAAAGGACCATTGTAGGACCCAATGTGGTGATGTGCTTGAAAGCACCTATTAAACTGGACAAACACAAGAAATTGCTCTGAGTCCACACCAGCCTTCCAACTGTCTGGTAAAGAACTGTGACATCGTGTCTCCTGCAACCTGACAATTAAAGCACTTGTCTTCCAGCTAGAAACCATTTTCTTCTATCACTCTTGACCCTGGTGGATTACAGAAGTGCAGGAAATATCCTGGTGGAATCTGATTTCTTCTTGAATTAAATGATCTTTTAGAACTGTGATGATTTGTGAGAGCAAGACTAAATTCTTCAGAGTTAAACAGAATTGAGGTAAATGAGGGAGAAAGGATGAAATGAGACATCATTTGCATATATACATGTTAGCAAAGAGGAGCAAACATTGTTGGTGGCTTTTGCAGAACTCTGTTTATATGAAATGGCTTTAGAAACTGAAAAAATGGAGTTCATTCAAACAAGCTGGGAAACATGGTATTTTCTTAGGTATATTTTTCTAGTAGAAATGTACCCTGCTCTGGGGAGTAGCCCTAACTCTCAGATCTAGGCCTAAGTTCAGTAAATATAGAATTCACCATTGCAAAAACTGCAGGCAGTGGTATCTTAACAGGAACTGTCTTAGTCCTTTTGTTTAGCACTGTGTGGTAACCTTCTTTAAGTAGTTCTGCATCAGGTTTCTATTCTCTTGCACATTGGGCGTGGAGAAGAGGTAACATTTTTAGCTGCGTGGTGTATGACTGAGGGATTGATTATGGTGTGTTGGTAAATGTTTAACAATCTAGTCCCCAGGTGTAGTTCCAACATGAATATGGGTTGATGTTTTCATTTATGTGAATGAGGACAGTGAAATTGAAACAAGAAATACATATGTCAGAATGTCACTGGTTTATCAATGGCTTCTTTACTGAATACTAAAAGGCTATTTTCTCTTTTGTGCTCTGCATGATTAATTGTTACAAAACATTTTAAAGTTTAATCTACACTACTAATGTTTTCTTCACTTCATTAAGTTTAAACAATAAAGACCCAAAAGACCAAGAAACCAACAGCAATATACAGACCCTTATTTGTAGTGTTTGCTGGCTCCTATGGTGTAAATATTCTACCATGGCCAATTTCAAGCTACATATCTGACATTGCTGAATGTGGAGATAGATAGAAAGAGAAACACAGCAGTCCACCATTATATAGTAGTTCCATCATATAGATACAAGAGAGGTAAATAACCTCAAGAGTATAGATAATAGTAAATGTAGTAAAAACTAAGAAATTATGAGTTTTGAGTATATTTTAACAGCTTAATTGAAGTATGACAATATACAAAATTGTATATGTTTAAGATGTACAACTTAATGTTCTGATAGACATTGTAAAATTATCACCACAATCAAGCTAATTAACATACCTGTTATCTCCACCTATTACCATTTTCATTGCCTTCCATTCCATGTGTAGATTCAGCCTCGCATTCCATTATATGGATGTGCCATACTTTACTATTTTTCATTAGTATCTTCATTGTTTCCAAAATTTCTCTCTTGTCAGCTCCATTAAAAAATGACACTTGGTGGATATGTGTGAGGACGGGCTATTTCAAATAAAAAGATCCAACTGGCATGATTGCTACACACACACACACACACACACACACACACACACACACACCCTGAAAGAGCAAGCAAACTAGGACATCCAGGTAAAGTAGTCATGAATAAGAAAAATCTGGAGAGAGTGAAACTAAAATGTTCATAATTCTTCATTCTATATGAAAGGGAACTGGAAGTTATTCCTTCTGATTAGATATGTCCATATGCATAAGTATAAATTTAAGAATTATTATAGAGGCTGGGCACGGTGGCTCACACCTGTAATCCCAGCACTTTGGGAGGCCGAGGCGGGCAGATCATGAGGTCAAGAGATCGAAACCATCCTGGCCAAAATGGTGAAACCCGTCTCTACTAAAAAATACAAAAATTAGCTGGGCGTGGTGGCACGTGCCTGTAGTCCCAGCTACTTGGGAGGCTGAGGCAGGAGAATCGCTTGAGCCCGGGAGGCGGAGGTTGCAGTGAGCTGAGATCACGCCATTGCACTCCAGCCTAGGTGACAGAGCCAGACTCCATCTCCAAAAAAAAAAAAAAAAAAAAAAAAAGAATTACTGTAGCGTATATTAATTAGCTAACAATTTAATAGGCAGCTACAACCTTCCAAATTTACTTACCTTTTAAGATCAAAAAACAAAAGAAATCATAAGCCATACAATAAAAATTAGAATTAAACAATAACAATAGATAAATATAAAATTCAGACCCAAATAGTAAGGTGAGAGATGATAAAAGATGGCTGAAAAGCAATATGAGTAAATTATATAAATTTATCCTATTAAAAGTCAGAATCTCAGATATGAATAAAAAGAAATGTCAAAAGTTAATTATTTTAGGTGCCATAACAATTTTATATAGAAAACTTGACCTTAATTTATAGTGCCCAGGGATGACCTGGCAACTTACTTTGAAATGATACAGAAAAATAATGAAGACTACTATGGCAAAATCTTAATAATTATTGAATATACATGGCATGTGTAAGGATATTGTATTTTTATATTGTTCTGTATTTTAAAAAATTTTAGTGATAAAAAATTTGGAAAAAAAAATAAAAGTTCCTTCAAAACCCCATGTAAATCAGTTACTTTTTAAAAAATTTTCCATACAATTAAAAATTTTATAACTTATAGCACTGTATTTCTAAAGTGAGTAAATAACTGTAAGAGATTTCTAGTACAATTGAAACAGACTTTGCTCTTTCTGTTTTCCCCTCCTGTAAAATAGAAAAATTAAAATCAATGGCTTATTTAAATGTATTAAGCTAAACAAGACATATTTAACAATGCTACTTATGTAACACACACATAAGGTGAAAGATAGAGTGAGATTAAAAATGAAAGGCTAGACATACACTTTAATTCTTAAAAAATGCTGGGATTAGGAATCATACCTGGGCTTCAGTTCCAGCACCATTGCTTTGTGGAGCCATACCCATGGCTAAGTAACTATCTAGGCATCTCTGTTTCTTCATCCATGATGAAGGTCTCATGGTTCCTGCCTTCTTCAAATGTTTCCCTGACTATAAAGTGATATGACATAATTTAAAATGCTTTGGGAAACTGTACGATGTCTCATAGCATAACATAAGTACATATGGCCAGGGTATTAAAATTTCCAATTGGAAAATAGGCACTTTGAAACGGCCATCAGAACAACAGTCTAGATACTGTTAGCTTTTGATGTTCATAGATTCTTTTCTCTGCTTAAAAATAGGGACTTCCTGGGAGAATTTCTAGAATTCTTTCCACTTTATTTCCTTATGTTATTTTGTTGCACCTTGCTACTGAGACAAATTATTTGACTTTTCTCAGTTTGTAAACTGTGAAACTAGGTAACGTAATGCTGCAACTCTTTGGGAAGTGAGGGATGGGAAAGAAAGAAGAGAAACATTCCTCAGAATACCCCAGCTGTTGCCCAGCTTCAGAATTGCGCCGCCTCCTACGAATGTGATATCTATCCTCTCTCTTGCAGTTCCAGATGAGCACACCTTCCAGTCCGTCTGCTGCCAACACCACCTATAGGGGTCCCACGGTAGCCATTTTCATTGGGCTAAACAGCATAAAGAGGCTATTGTCGGAGAGCAGATGCAGGAAAAGATTTTGCCAAATGGCATATTCTAAGGTGAGCAGGTTTTCACAAATGGAGCATTAATCACAATCCTCTGATACTACCAATTATGGAAGCAGACCAAGAATAAACCTGCAAATGAGAAGAGCCCTTTCCTCCCTTCTCAGATTAAGAAGGCAAACATATTGGAAATGCAAAAGGAAAACAGATTTGCTGAAAGATAGACATCTTGAGCAGAAAAAGCTTCACTTTTTAAAAAATAATAACAAACATTTTCTTATTTTTTTTAACTGGATGAATTGTCAGCATAAATGCCTTTGTAGGTATAACTGCATTAATTTGTTACCTTATATATATTTATTTTATGGCATTATGTAGAACCTTGCTATCTAAAGTCCAGTTCTATGAACTAGTAACATCAGAATTATTGAGAGCTTGTTAAAAATGCAGAATTGCTAAAGATTCACTTGGCTATTTGGTTTTTTGGGGGGTTCCATATGAATTTTAGAATTTTTTTTCTATTTCTGTAAAAATGTTATTTGAATTTTGATAGAGATTGCATTGAATTTATAGATTGCTTTAGTTAGAATGGACACTTTAATAATATTTATTCTTAAAAAATAAAATAGAACTATCATATGGTCCAGCAATTCCACTTCTGTATATATAGCTAGAGGAAATAGAATCAACATGTTGAAAAAATATCTGCACTCTCATGTTATTGCAGCATTATTCATAATAACCAAAATATGGAATTAAACTAAGTGTTCATCAGTAGATGAATGGATAAAGAAAATGTGGTATATATACACAATGGAATACTATTCAGCCTTAAAAAAAGAAAAAAAAATGCAGTCATTTGTGGCACATAGATGAGCCTGGAGGGCATTATGTTAAGTGAAATAAGCCAGACACAGGAAGACAAATACTGTATGATCTCACTTATATGTGGAATCTTAAAAAGTTGATCTCATAGAAGTAGAGAGTAGACCGATGGTTACCAAGGGCTGAGGGTGAGAGTAAAGGAGATAGAGAATGGGGAGATGTTGGCTGAAGGGATCAAATTTTCACTTCAATAGGAGAAATAAGTTCTGGAGATTGACTGTACAGCATGGTGACTACAGTCAATACTAATGTATTGTATAGTTGAAAATTGCTAAGAGTAAATTTTTTTGTTTGTTTTTTGAGACAGGGCTTCACTCTGTCACCTAGGCTGAAGTGCAGTGGCATGATCTTGGCTCACTGCAGCCTCGACCTCCTGGGCTCAAGTGATCCCACCTCAGCCTCTCTAGTAGTTAGAACTACAGGCACATGCCACCATGCCCACCTAATTTTTTTTTTTTTTTTGTATTTTTAGTAGAGACAGAGTCTCCATGTTGTCCAGGCTGGTCTCAAATTCCTGGGATCAAGGAACCCATCCACCTTGGCCTCCCAAAATGCTGAGATTACAGACATCAGTCAATGCGCCTGGTACTAAGAGTAGATTTTAAATGTTCTCATCATAAAAAATGATGTGTGTGAGGTTATGGGTATATTAACCAGCTTGATTAATCATTTCACAGTGTATACATATATATCAAAATATGTTGTACACCATGAATATACAATTTTTCATTTCAATTAAAACTATAATAAAAGTGCAGAACCATGGGCCCCTTCTCATATCTGTTATGAGAATCTGCATTTTACTCAGAAGATTTGTATTAAAGTGTGAAATGCACTACTCTAGAATTTAAGCTTCTAGAGGGCAGGCATGTCACATCTTTCTGTGTTCATCCATATCATGTAGCACCTGCTAGTAATGGGAATCACTCAACATGCTGGGCACATGAAGAATGTTTGTTTCCCATGCTATTTAACTTTAAATATAGTACTGTTGCATGGAATTGGTGTTATTGCTTAGGGAATTTCAAGTAGAAGAAAATATACTATGTGTTCGCCAGAAAATAGTGCATAAAAATCTAAATTTCTCAGCTGTCCTTGCAAAAATCAAGGCCATGCCCTGAGTCTAACTAGCCAACAGGGTCCAGATAGAATTCACAGTCACAGGATTTCCTGTGCACTCATTAGGACTGATTACACAATTCGTGAGACCTAGAGTAAGATAAAATGTGAGGCTTCTTTGTCCAAAACTAACAACTTCAAGATGGTGACAGCAGAGCAACAAACCAAAAAAAAGTCTCTTCTCAGCAAGAAATGAATGGGTGGGGGCAGTGCTACAGTGTTCTGGTGTCACGCTTATCAACCAGTGCCAGCTGCACTCTAGCACCTCCCTTCCCTGGCCCTGGCAACTCCTGAAACCATGTGTGAGATGGTAGCATGGTAAGGTGCTAGAGTCTTGGTCAGTCTATGTCCCTGAGTGACCACGGGGAGCAGAGCCCCTGCTAACACTCTTTATATAGTAAATGAGAAATACTTTAGTTTCTGCAAACCACTGAGATTTCAGAATTCATTTGTCACCTTCTTGTCATCTGGCCCGATTTTACTTATACATCAGAATTGTTGCCAATCATACATGAATCAAATTGAGAGGAAGAGATTGAAAGACAACTGGGAGACTGAGGAAGCAAATATGAAGAGTTGGTATGGAGAACAGAACTGAAATATTCAGGCTTGTAACAGAAAAATATTCAAGGGAAGATTGGAATTTTTATTTAGAGAAAGTTAAAAAAGGGAGATGAGAGAAACTTCCACCTGATGTCTACCTTTTTTCTTAATTAATGTGAAATAACCAAAACACCTGATAACCATGGAAAGTGAGCTTAAGAGTTTACGAAGATGCATTTTGAAATAACTACTGTGGAAAACCTTCTAAGAGACCACCAGGAGATGAATAAGAGGATATGTACCAAAAAGATCAAGATGAATTAACCTTTGGGTGAAGTTGAGTAACCCAACTGTTGGAGCCAGAGGGGATGGAAGGAAGATGTGGCCTGATATCATGAACTAAAAAGGTAGTTTGAGTTAAATTTTAAAGAGTATCATCATTTTGTAATTGAGAACTGATTTTTCTGTCAATATAAATCATGACCATTTTGACAGTTTCAAGTAGGTTTAAAAAGTCATACATGGTGATTGTCACTTGGGAAAGGGCATCTGGCCACTTAGAAAGGTCTCCAAAGGTGGCATTTTCTTTGATAAAATTACCACAGTGCAAATAATGATTGTTATCCCTGAAAACTCAAAAGTCTGATATTGTAAGGAAAAATCGAAATGTCTAGCAGACTAAGATAGAGTAATCACATTCTCTCCCTCTATCCAAACTGCATAGGAAGCTAATTTAAAACTGTATTGATAATTGACTATATTTGCCCCAAAGAAATGAAGATAATTGCAGACACTTATTAAGTGTTCCCTATGTGCCTGATACCCTTCTAAATGCTTTACATTTATTTCTTGAAATCTCACAACAACCATGAAAGCAGAATTCTTGTTGTCTTCATTTTCTCAGGTAAGAATAGAGACAGACTAACTTGTCCAAGGCTGCATAAGTAATAAATAGTCTATGATTTCAAATGTTTATGATTTCAAATGTTTGTCCTTCCTGTGGCATTGGGGTTAACAGAAGTAGTCTGATATCATACCATTAGCAAAAACAGACTACTCCAGTTGGTCCAGTCAGCTTAGCCTATCACTTTAGGTAAGCTACAAGGGAAGCCGTTTTCTTATAAGGCTGCTTGGAGAGGCAGAATAACTTCATGGTTAAGGTGTGGGTGTTGGAGTCATATTTCTTGGGATCACACTTTTGCTCCACCAACTTCATCTTCCATAATTTGTGCAAATTACTGAACCTTTTTTTGTTCCCTAACTGTAAAACATGGATCCCATAGAGTAGTTGTAAAGATAAGTGAGATAGGAAGACTGAACATAGCACTTGGCATGTTAAGAACTCAGTCAATGTTAGCTATTGTTGTTAGTGGGAGTAGAATCAAATAAAAGGGAATTTTTGATTATTTTATTAGGCCCATCTTATAATATTTTCAGCAAATACTTTCTTTAAATATTTGGTACAACTGGCTCCCAAAGTTACAAGGAATCCTTTCCGTCAGCAGGGCAAAGTTCTATCTCTTTAGCTTAGCTATTCTGCAATCCTGCATCAGTTTTCTTTCTCTCCCTATCTTTCACTACTATCCAACATGAACACTTCAATCCAGCCCCTCAAACAAACCCCAGTGCCTTTGCTCATATCATTTCTCTTCTTCATTCTTCAGATCCAGCCCAGATCTCACCGTCTTAACAATTCTCCTTGGAATACTGTGTTCTCCAGCAATGTCCTTCTCTTTTGAGCTTCAAGAACACCTATCTGCTAATATTTCTTGTGTTGATTACTTCCTGTGGTATTTTCTCAATGTTTGCTTACAAATACATAGGAGAGATAAAGACCTCAGGCATCAAACACCACACTTCAAATTAGCTGATTAAGCTCTATTATTTGACTTGACCACTCTGAGGAAAAGATATTTTAATGTGTCAAAATGTAAGAATAATTTTTAATGATCCAGTCTTACATACAAAAGAGACCTCAGACTCTTGCTTCATCCCTGCTGTCCAATACATTCTTGAATTCTACTCTATCTTCTGAGTGGAGTCGGGGATGGAGTGAGGCCAAGGAATACAGCAAATGTCTGCTCTGCCCATTAATTTACAATAAAGAAAAAAATGTTGATAGCATCAAGGTCCCTGCAGTTAACATGGCTTTGAGAAAGCAGGTTTGTCAAAATAACAAGTGCCTTTCAGGAAGCATTCCCATCCTATTTGAATTCTTTGTTGCCATTCATTGCTTTTGTTCTTTCTAGAAAATATATGTCATTATCTACTATGTGTTAAGGCTCAACTAGAGTTCCTCAAACTATTAAATGCTTAATAAATATTTACTGAAAGAAGAATGCATTGTATTAGGCAAAAAAAAAAAAATACACTCTAACCTCTAAATTAAAAATATCTGCACCTACATGTCCACAGATAGATAGATAGATCTATATGGTGGCAGAGTAATTAAATTCACATTAATTTCTTAGAATAGACTCTTGAATTGGTGCACCTAAAGTACTCTGCAGTATAGTCAGAAGAAATTCGACTAGGAATTATAATGTGTAAAAACTGAAAAGTAAGCATAGGCAATAAAAAATGTGTTTTAAAATATCACGTTACAGAAAAGGAAGGCAAAGTGATCGTTACAGCAGAGAAGATTGATGATTCTTTCCTCAGCTTAAATCTTTGTCGATTAGTACATCTATTTTTCTCCTAGAAATATGTTTGTTAGCATTAAATCACAAACCCATCCATATGGACAGGATATATATGTACATATCCTGGGACTGCTGGGCATTTGGGTTCTACGCTTGTCTCAAAGAATAATGGCTAAGATAGGTAGGGGACCATCAGTCACCTTGAGGCACCTGGTGCCCTCTCAGTCTGATAATGGCTCATACATTCTTGCTAGAGTAGTTAGTGGTGGCTTTTAAGAGAGTGTATTACCGCTTCCTCCCTTCAAATGATTCCTTCTTTCACTGTGCTGCTCTCTCACTTTAATTAGACTGACCACACACAGAGAATGCTAGAGCAATGAAGGGTTCAGGGAAACTGTATGTCAAACAGACAGGCCCAAGAATGTGGGACTCAGAGCACCTCTGCCAGGTGGCCTGGTAAATGACCGTACATAGATGTCCAGGTCAAGGTTCTTCCTTGTAGTTTTGGAAAGAAATGACAAAAGCAAATGACCTCTGAGCAAATTTTTTTTTTTTCCTGCTCCAATGGTCTTGCTTTTATGGCTCAGGTGCTTAGCTGGTGTGCTAAGGAGACATGGCTGCTGTTGGGCATAGCTCTCAGATCATCTCTCTCCTGCCCACAGCCAAACTGGTGGGCTCCATGCTGAACTGAATGACCTGAATACTCGACCTCAAATGACTAAATGCCACATGGAGCTAATGTACACTTTTGTTGGGTGTGAGTGGAGGATAGTTGAGTAGGCATGTGGCACACAGAGGATTGAGAGGCAGCTATTATACTCTATTTCCCAGGGCCTCTGGATTAAGTAGAGGTGGGTTAGGATTGACATGTTGAGGGTGATGTGGTATTCTTAATTTTGCACTGAGTAACAGAAGGTCTTCAACAAGTATAATCAGACCCAGTTTATGTGTCTTCCTAGATTCACTTGGCTCTGTCCAACCCTAGATCTTAGCTGCTTGTGCCATGGAGAGATTCTGGCCGCCTGCTGTGTGAGCCTCCCTCAGGGTGAGGACTGGGCTTCGGCCTGGCTTCCATGGTACCTGCTGCAGAGGGAGCTCTGGAGGCTCCAGTATCCATGACTGCCCCAACTATACCTATTAAACTACGGCTGTTCACATTGCTTCCTCCTGAAATGAAATGGCATGCCTTAGGCCATGAGGTCTGACTTCCTCTGCAGCTTCCTGGAAGGACTTAGCAACAGAAGCAAGGAATAGAAGAAAATTAATGCCCTATGTGACAATTTTTGACCAGGTCCATTGTGAAAAATTACAAAGTCTGGCAAGACTATAAAGATCATATATAGAAACATTAAAAAGTTATGCCAAATTAACCAACTATAATATTAAAAGTAGTTGTATCTCCTATTTTGATAAGTATACATTCAAAATAACAAGACATAAAGAGATGAATCAAGCTACATTATTTATATGGATAAACATTGGTAAAATACTAAAGATGACTACATTTAGTAACTTATGAAGCATGTGTAGATATTCTGTTGATGGACTGGTGATGTTTCAATAAGTATTAAAAATTAACATATATATGTAATTCACAAACTAATATAATCCTTATTTTTGCCTACTTTCAGAAAAATCACTAGTTATATTATTATAATCAAGATTTTCATATAATTTAGGTTGAACTGATAATAGTACTGTAAAAGATTGAAATATGAAATATGATTTACTCAACTGTACAAGAATCCAGTGTATTTTCATCAAAGAAGTAATTTAAAATAAATGTAACAGAATGAAAAGTAAAATTATTTTTACTGATTTTTCAAAAATGTTTTTCTGTTAAGTAACTAATATAAAATTAGTTTTATATTTTTCTATTAAACTGAAAAAGCAAATATGAATTAATGCCATTGTAATTAATGGAATTATTAAATCAAATTGACTTAAGTAAACTTTAAAATATTTATTTCATTTTTAAAAAATATAATTAACTCATTAAACATTGTTATTAAAAAAACTATTCTGAAGGCAAGTGTTCAAACTTCATCTAGTTACCAATGTAAACAAGTGACAACACACTTCACATAAGTTATATTCCGACTGACATAATATTCATACAAACTTGAGTAATATATTTATTGCTTAATACTGTAAAATGTCCTTCAAACTCCATAAGTCATTTTTGTAAATACTGCATTAACTAGTGTTCCATTATTGGAATGCTAAGCATGTGGGCACTTCCAGTTCTTAAAATAGGTACCCAAAGGAAACGGAGACTCAGTACTTCATAAAGGAATAGTTTGTCATGCAAGAGTCTGCTGTACTTCTGCTATCTGAGAAGAAGGCTTTAGCAAGTTCACTATTTGTCTTTTCTCTGACCTCAGTGTTCCCACCGGTGGAATCCTGTCATACCCTACAGCATATTCATCTTTGCATTAGCAGTGGCCCACCATGGGCATCTGCACAAAAATGATACACAGGGTAAGAGATGTGGGGAAGCATTTCCCTGGGGGCCTGTGTAGTATTTGTCATGAGAGTAACTGTTTGGAGTTAAGGGTTGCTTTGTGCCAGGATGTGGTAGATCCTGAGTGACAGAGGTGCCCCTGTATTTTGTAATAAGTGTGTGTGTGTTTGTATGTGTGTGTGTAAGTTCTGCAGGGCCTTTAAAAAAACAGGACCCAGGTCAGGGACCTCTCTGGCCCTGACCAATGAAAAGCTGGATGGGAATGAGACCACAGACAAATTCCTTTCCTCCTTCCCACTGATAGACTATGCTGGTGAGTGGTTGTTACCCATGGCCTGCCCTCAAGTGACCAGTTGCATGTTCATTATGGCACATCATAATGTGCCTGGCATCCTCCAGTCTCAAGTCAGTCTCTTTCTCCTTCTGTGGAAAATTGATCTACAATCTTCTCCTTAGGGTAGGAAGGGCAGTCATGTGGAAATACAGAGTTGGGTCTTTCAAGCAATCTTTCTCTCTATAGCAGAATCTTAATTTCTACTTGCCAAGGTACTTGGTAATACTGATTTCTGAATCCCTGGTGAGTTCTACATTGAAAACTGGTTTGATTTTCCATTTGTTTTTCACTGCCAGCTTACAATTTTACATTATCATATCTACTAACTCAGTTACTACTCATCCTTTTGCTTTCCAGCTTTCAAAAATTTGCTCCTACCCTCTCCTATACTATTCTCTCTATCCTTTGTGCCTATGTTTATGCTTTAAAATTCCCATGACTGGAATTTTTGGTGAAGTTTCAGGAGATAGTGGAAATAGTTGTATGCATTCAATCTGCCATCATTCATGGACAGTGCGGTTTATAATGGATATAAATTTTAAAAATTCTACATATCCACAATAGGAGATGGATTATTAGTACTTTCTTACTCATTTATTCGTTCGACAAATATTTTCCAAATCTCTACTATGTTCCTATTCTATCAGGTACCATACTATATATATGTGTGTGTGCATATATAACTTAAATGCATTGAAATTTTGTTTACAAAATTTTGATGTCTTTTCTGTACTATGTAGGGAGAATTGTGTCCAACAGAACATGAATCTTTAAGTGGGAGGGTGACCAAATGAACAGAACATAGTCTTGGTGTCTGGAAATCTAAGGCCTAAATCTCAGCACTGATATAATTTTAATATTGTTGAAAAAAATGGGGCAGCAATATATATCGGACAGGCTATATTCTTTGCAGTCAGAAGTACTTGGGTTGTAATCTAGGCTCTCACCCTTAATAGTTGTATGACATTGAGCAAATTAATCACCTTGAATTATTTCAGTTTCATTATCTCTATAATAGGAATGATTAACCTCACCTCAAAATTTTGTCATAAAGATAAACAGAAATGAAGTGTTTAACTTGCCTAGTATAGTCATGATACAAACAATATGTATGCATGGAGAAAAAACTATTACAATATTAAAAGTGCATATCTCTCAAAAGTGAGATTATAAATAAATTTTGTTTTTAGCTGAGTGACTTTGGAAAAGTTATTTCACCTCTCAGAACCTCAATTTCCTTTACTATACAAACGAATAACAGCAATAGTAATAATCATAATAATGCTTTCATAGAATTGCTGTGAACATTTGATTTATAAGATTTTGAAAATAAGGCATTAGGACATTACTTGTATATAGTAAGTGTTTAATACATATATTATCCATTATGTTTTATTTTTATTTATTTTGCTGTATTTTGCCAATATTTTATAAATGATATAAATGACCTGTTTTGTTTTCTTAATCATAAAAAGTAAATAATGAACTGTATTGTTTTTGGAAGAAAGTGCCCCTTCACCTGCATATTTCCAAGTGGGAGATAGATTAAGAAGGCAAAAATAAAGCAGGATACCATTTTCACCGATTCTATCATACTCTGATAATAGTCACTGAGCATAATTACAAAGCTTCAACAGGGGCATCATAAGTGCTAGGGAATGAATAAAAGGACATGCAACAAAGATGGTCATTTCCAACAGACTCTCTTGTCCCTGAATATATCCTTGGGGTTTTAGAGGACAAGCACCATCATGAAATGGAGGATTTGTAATTGCAACAGTAAAGTAGTCCCTTCAACTTGGTGCTGTTATACTTTTTGTAATCTGTGGAAATTCAGTTAATCCAATTAATTAAATATTGGTGAACCTAGAGTGAATTCTATTAATTAATGTTTCTGTATAAAGACATACCAGACCACACAGTGCTTTCCATCAAAGCTCACAGATGGCTGGCCAATCATAACTGTCAAATTTCTCTGTTGCTGTTCCTAGAGAGAGATGCAGAGAGTAAGACACAGAAAACCTGTGATTCCCAGCCTGGAGCCTACAGATGTGATCCCAGGGCACCATGAGTTCTCTATAAGAGCTTAAAAATGATTAGTTTCTATTTAGCTGGTAATATAAAAGCAATATAAGCTTCTAAATCTTCTGGGTGACAGTCCGAAGTAGAACATTGTTACACAGGTTTAGTGTCCACATTTTGGTGGGGGCTTACAATCATATTCAGGTAATACAATGCACTTAAGGTAGCCGTATTGACTTCACTGTTTTTACTGTCAGTGGTGAGAAGGTAAGTATCAGAAACAAGCTTCCAGCACTACCTCTAAACCAAAGTGTACCTAACATTTTATCACTCTCCTACTTTTTGGGGTGCTTTACAAATGTTATTTAATTCTGATGACATTATAAGTAGTTATAATATTGTTGTCAGGTTCTGAAGTTCAGAGAAGTAAAATAACTCTTCTAGTTCACACAGCTAGTCAGTGGTAGAGCTGAGATTTGGATCTATAACTGTTGACTTCAAGGTTGAGCTATTTCTAATATTACCTGTGATTATAAAGCTTAAAAGATCAGGTAGAGGAGATATGTGTTATGCTCCCCAAATCCCATGATCGTAATACTGTTGAAGGCTGTTTCCATCAATAACTTTACAAACAAACAAGCTAGTGGTCAGCTTGAAGAAATAACTACTTGATTAGCTGACCTTACTATTAGAACCTTTACTACTATTACTACTAGGAAAAAAATGCAATTGTGCCTTAAATGAAATGAAGCACATATTTACAAGCTAATTATATGGAAGACTTGTATATACTTATATACTATTTTAAAAAGAGGAAATTGAGACCAAATATATTAATACTAATCACATTTAATTTTTCTTAATATATTAATATATGTTCTTAATATATCAGTAAATGTGAATGAGCATAACACACCTACTAAAATAAAAAAGAATATTGGCTAACAATACAAAATTCAACTCTATCTATATTGAAAGGCACAATTAAAAAGAGATTCAAAAAGGTAAAAAATAAAAATATATACCAGACAAATACAAATGCAAGAAAAGCAAGTATAAAACTCTTGATATCAAGAAAGATAAAATTTGGCCAGCCACGGTGGCTCACGACTGTAATCCCAGCACTTTGGGAGACCGAGGTGGGCAGATCACTTGAGGTCAGGAGTTTGAAAGCATCCTGGGCAACATGGAGAAACCCCCTCTCTACTAAAAATACAAAAATTAGCCAGGTGTGGTGGTGCCCGGCTGAGGCAAGAGAATCGCTTGAACCCAGGAGGCAGAAGCCTTGATGTGAGCCAAGATTGAGCCACTGCACTCCAGCCTGGGGGGCAAAGTGAGACTCTGTCTCAGAAAAAGAAAGAAAGAAAGAAAAATTTGAATAAAAAAATTAAAGATCTACATAAATGAGAAAATATATGGAATATTGGAAGATTCAATATTTTAAAGATATTGATTTTCTCCAAATTTATCTAATGAATCAATGTAATACTAATGAACATCTTGGCCATCTTTTTTTTGTGTGTAGTAACTAACAATCTGAGTCTAAAATTATTTGAAAATGCAAATTACCAGAGTTAGCAAAAAAAAAAAAAAAAGAAATGAATAAAGTTGGATGACTTAGGTTACCTGCTTTCAAGAATTAATAAAAATCTACAATAATCAAGACTATATGGTTTTGATGTAAGGATATTCAACTTAATAGGCTAGAATTGAGAGACTAGAAATAAGTTTTATAATATACAATGGATTAATTTGGACAAAGATGCCAATGAAATTTAATGAGGAAAGGAAAAGTACTTTCAACAAATGTGATCAAACGATCTTAACTCCTACTTCACACCATATACAAAAATTAATTTGAGATGGGTCATAGATATAAACATAAGAGCTAAGAATACAAAGCTTCTAGAATGAAATCCAGGAGAGTAACTTTGTAAACTTGAGGTAGGCAAAGATCTTTTAGAAAGGAGCTGAAAGCACAGACCATAAAAGAAAAAAAACCTGATAAATTTCACTTAAACAAAATGTATCAACTCTTCAAAAGGCACCAGTAAGAAAATGAATAGGCAAGTCAAAAACTTGCAGAAAATATCCATATTATACATGCCTGATTCAATAATAATTGAAGGATTATTATAAATCTGCAATAAAAAGACAAACCTATAAAAATGGGTAAATGTCTTGAACAGACACTTCACAAAAAGAAAACTACATGAATGTATTTCATTCATATAAGGAAATACATGAATGGTGAAAAAGTACATCAAAATGTGCTCAACATCATTAGGTTTCAGGAAAATAAAAATTAAAACCACAATGTTACACAATTTTATAGTCAGGGTAATTACAATTAAAAAATTTGACAGCACTAAATATGTGCTAAGATGTGGGTCAATTGAACCTCACAAATGTTGCTAGTGGGGATGTAAAATAACACAATCACATTGGGATAACTCTTTTGGATATATTGTTAGGCAAACAAGCAAGGGGGAAAAAGTATGCACAATATGCTCCATTTATTGTTCAAAAGGTGATAGAATAATAAAAATCTATTTTACATAATGGGTTTGATGGGACGTGAGAAGCTACACTTCTCTGAATATGCTTTGTTCTGTAGGTTTGGCTTAAAAATCATATAAATCATTTGCCTAATTATAAAACAAAATCGAATAGAAGACTTCCTTAACAATAAATACACCAACTTTGTGTCTAGGTGGTGGCAAAAAACAGAAGGAAAGGAACTATTTCAAGAAAATACAACACGTAAATATTCTTAGTGGGATATACCCTAAGGACAAGCTGAACTGCCAAAAAAAAAAAAAAGTAAATAAAAATCTTAAAGTGCCTTTAGTAGTTATAATGTTACTTATAATCTTGGTAGTCTTATTCTGACTGTTGTGCTTGTATTGTGGGATAAAACAAATGTATAGTTATATAATATTTTAATTCCATCATTCCTTGTGTTTTGAGGACTGGGATTCTTGACTTTAAAGAAAGGAGATTCAGATTTAAGATAATTGAGCTTAAATAAAAACTTATATTTTAAAATTTGAATGTGTAGTTATCAGTATAAATTAATGATTGTATTTTATTTAAAGCATTCTTAAACTTTTTATACTAAAAAGGTTTAGAAACAATACTAATGGAGTAGGAATGAGCCCCTGTAGAATTCAGATTGTGGCCTTAAAATGTACTACTTTCTATTAGAAACGAGTGGTCCTTGGGGAAATGACTATTTTCAGGTATGAGGTAGGAAGTGTCCAAGATAAGCCTGAGACGTTTTGTTTTAACAGATAAGAAGGTATTATCAGATATCAAGCATCACCAGTTTATTTAAAAGGACAAGAGCAAATTTGAAATGGCTAGAACTGGTCAAAGATGGCATTTTTTTTAACTGAAGAAAAATGTACATACAGTTAGTGATATACACAGGCAGTGAAGATGGGACAATGTAATAATCAATAAAGATAATATTTGCAATATATTACAATACATCAAATATATTTAAATCTTGAGTTCATAATGAAATGAAAAAAGACAAAAATTTGTTACTGTTGAAAAATACTAGAAAATCAACTCATTGATTTAAAACCACTAAAGGTAAAGAATCATGTATCTATCCTGTCTTTCCCACACAAATTTCATTTTTGGGTGGCTAAACTGTAGATGAGAGCCTTTCTCTTTATAAAAGGATTCCAGTTAGTTAATGAAGAAGAAATGGCAGAAAGAAATTATCACCATATCACCATTTTGCAGTCCCCAATGAAATTATTGATCTGGCTATTGATAATCAATAATAGCTGCTAATATCACGAAATTGGAGTCTCATAAAATCTTATTTTATATTACACACACACACACACACACGCACACACATATATATGTAGTGGTCTCAGCAGGGAAAAAAAATGGAACCTGTGTCCAATCAGGACTCAGGATGCAACGATCAGGTGTCAGGACATACACAGTGCAGAGAAACATGTTAAACAATACAATAATACAATAACCATGGAATGAGGAAAATCAAAGCTGAAGGTAATTTTACAATCTTGTTTATTCAACAAATACATTGCAAAATTCCCCTGAAAATAATGAAGGAAAGCCTATAGATTAAACATCACAATTAGAGTAATAGCAATTGATCTCAATATGTGGATCTTATTTTTATTCTGGATCAACCAAACAAACTTTCAAAATAATAATAATGATATTTATGAGACAATTAAAAATCTTAATACTAGCTGAATGTCTGATAATACTAAGAACATATTATTAAGAGGTGTGGGAATGATATTGTTATGTTAACAAAAAGGAAACATATACAAGGTTTGGGATTAGTTTCAAAATGATATGAAAGATAGAGGTAAAGTACAGGTATAACAAAATGGGTTTTGAGTTGATAATTATTGAAGCTAGGTGATGAGTATTTGGGAGTTAATTATTCTGTTTTGTCTCTTAAAATTTTCTATAATAAAAAATTAGAAATATATAAGTATTGCAAAATGCAATATGTAATAAGGGCACACATTTCATATTTTTATGTTGTTTTTGATAATGTTCTCTTTTATACATGCAACATTTCAAAATAAAATATTTAAAATACTGTCTCACATATTTTACAATGTAAATATATGAAAGGAATAACAAATATGTAACCTATTGAAATATGTTACATTGTAAAATATATAACTTTAAAATGTATACTATAATATGTATATTGTCTTAGTTTATTTTGTGTTGCTGTAGCATGCCACAGATTGGTTAATTTATAATGAACATACATTTATTGGCTCACAGTTCTGGAGGCTGGGAAGTCCAGCCTGGCATTTGTCTTGACACGTACTGGCATTTGTCAAGAGCCTTCTTGCTGCATCATCACATGGCAGAAAATGGAAGGGCCAAGAGACATAAGGGGCCCAAACTTGTCCCTTTATGATGGCAGTAATCCCACCTATGATAACAAAGCCTTCAAGGCCCAATTGCCTCTTAAAATCCCTCCTCTTAAAACTGCTACAATGTTTAAGTCTTTAATCCATCTTGAATTAATTTTTGTATAAGGTGTAAGGAAGGGATCCAGTTTCAGCTTTCTACATATGGCTAGCCAGTTTTCCCAGCACCATTTATTAAATAGGGAATCCTTTCCCCATTGCTTGTTTTTCTCAGGTTTGTCAAAGATCAGATAGTTGTAGATATGCGGCGTTATTTCTGAGGGCTCTGTTCTGTTCCATTGATCTGTATCTCTGTTTTGGTACCAGTACCATGCTGTTTTGATTACTGTAGCCTTGTAGTATAGTTTGAAGTCAGGTAGCATGATGCCTCCAGCTTTGTTCTTTTGGCTTAGGATTGACTGGGCGATGCGGGCTCTTTTTCGGTTCCATATGAACTTTAAAGTAGTTTTTTCCAATTCTGTGAAGAAAGTCATTGGTAGCTTGATGGGGATGGCATTGAATCTATAAATTACCTTGGGCAGTATGGCCATTTTCACGATATTGATTCTTCCTACCCATGAGAATGGAATGTTCTTCCATTTGTTTGTATCCTCTTTTATTTCATTGAGCAGTGGTTTGTAGTTCTCCTTGAAGAGGTCCTTCACATCCCTTGTAAGTTGGATTCCTAGGTATTTTATTCTCTTTGAAGCAATTGTGAATGGGAGTTCACTCATGATTTGGCTCTCTGTTTGTCTGTTATTGGTGTATAAGAATGCTTGTGATTTTTGTACCTTGATTTTGTATCCTGAGACATTGCTGAAGTTGCTTATCAGCTTAAGGAGATTTTGGGCTGAGACGATGGAGTTTTCCAGATATACAATCATGTCGTCTGCAAACAGGGACAATTTGACTTCCTCTTTTCCTAATTGAATACCCTTTATTTCCTTCTCCTGCCTGATTGCCCTGGCCAGAACTTCCAACACTATGTTGAATAGGAGTGGTGAGAGAGGGCATCCCTGTCTTGTGCCAGTTTTCAAAGGGAATGCTTCCAGTTTTTTGCCCATTCAGTATGATATTGGCTGTGGGTTTGTCATAGATAGCTCTTATTATTTTGAGATACGTCCCATCAATACCTAGTTTATTGAGAGTTTTTAGCATGAAGGGTTGTTGAATTTTGTCAAAGGCCTTTTCTGCATCTATTGAGATAATCATGTGGTTTTTGTCTTTGGTTCTGTTTATATGCTGGATTACATTTCCTAAAACCATAAAAACCCTAGAAGAAAACCTAGGCATTACCATTCAGGACATAGGCATGGGCAAGGACTTCATGTCTAAAACACCAAAAGCAATGGCAACAAAAGACAAAATTGACAAATGGGATCTAATTAAACTAAAGAGCTTCTGCACAGCAAAACAAACTACCATCAGAGTGAACAGGCAACCTACAAAATGGGAGAAAATTTTCACAACCTACTCATTTGACAAAGGGCTAATATCCAGGATCTACAATGAACTCAAACAAATTTACAAGGAAAAAACAAACAACCCCATCAAAAAGTGGGCGAAGGACATGAACAGACACTTCTCAAAAGAAGACATTTATGCAGCCAAAAAACACATGAAAAAATGCTCACCATCACTGGCCATCAGAGAAATGCACATCAAAACCACAATGAGATACCATCTCACACCAGTTAGAGTGGCAATCATTAAAAAGTCAGGAAACAACTGGTGCTGGAGAGGATGTGGAGAAATAGGAACACTTTTACACTGTTGGTGGGACTGTAAACTAGTTCAACCATTGTGGAAGTCAGTGTGGCGATTCCTCAGGGATCTACAACTAGAAATACCATTTGACCCAGCCATCCCATTACTGGGTATATACCCAAATTACTATAAATCATGCTGCTATAAAGACACATGCACACATATGTTTCTTGCGGCACTATTCACAATAGCAAAGACTTGGATCCAACTGAAATGTCCAACAATGATAGACTGGATTAAGAAAATGTGGCACATATACACCATGGAATACTATGCAGTCATAAAAAATGATGAGTTCATGTCCTTTGTAGGGACATGGATGAAACTGGAAATCATCATTCTCAGTAAACTATCACAAGAACAAAAAACCAAACACCGCATATTCTCACTCCTAGGTGGGAATTGAACAATGAGAACACATGGACACAGGAAGGGGAACATCACACTCTGGGGACTGTTGTGGGGTGGGGGGAGGGGGGAAGGATAGCTTTAGGAGATATACCTAATGCTAAGTGACGAGTTAATGGGTGCAGCACACCAGCATGGCACATGTATACATATGTAACTAAGCTGCACATTGTGCACATGTACCCTAAAACTTAAAGTATAATAATAATAAAATAAAAAAAAATAAATAAAAACAAAAAAACCCTGCTACAATGGAAACTAAATTTCAACATGAGTTTTGGAGGTAACAAGAAGTCAAGCCATAGCATGTAGGTTTTAAAAGAATAATTTCTTCTGTTGTCACTGAGATTTTGGCCTCACAAAATTAATCAATTAATCTCACTTCCCTATATTTTGTCTGGAAATCTTAGCAGCTTTGCACCAAGATTTATTCTTATATTTCTTTTCCAAGTATAAAGGAAAAGTCTTAAGTCCTAATTCATTTTCCTAAGTCCTAATTCACTTTTCTCAAATTCTCACAAATCATCCCTTTGATTCTCTTTTTCTTGGTAAAATATGGTTTTCAAATTACATTGTGTACTTGTTTTGTTTATTAATGTATTTGCTTAATAAATACATGTAGATAAGATAAACAAGGTCTCTGCCTTCATAGCTGGCTCTTCCATCAATTCGCTACATGAACATAGGCAAATCTTTGTTTTCAGTTAGAACATCTGTTTTCACATCTGAAAAATGATGTGTATGGGTCTTAAGATCTCTAAAGAACTCTTCCAGATTTAAAATTCTACAAAACAATGATTCAATCATTTATTTCTATCTGGCATTCAGTACTTATATCCACATTGTGGAGTTGCCTTGTGTTCTGTACTATATCAACACTTGGATCATCATGAAATCTACAATCAATTTCTTTTAGTTTTTTGTTTATTGCAGCAAAACAGGCTTTACTTCAACCACCACTTTCCAATGAGTCAGTGTAAAGGGTTTCACAATTAACTATGTTTGGGAAATACTAGAAAGTGTGTAACACTGACTTAAACCACCCTCCTACTTAGAAAATAAATTATATTACCATGATTCTTCTTTTTTTTTCTTACCTTATCACTAAGTTTTATAATTGAGTCTTTATAACAAAATAATTCCAAAATAAATTTTTCATCAGAGGCAACTTAGAAATCAATTTTTTTTGCAGGGCTACGCATGCAGGAATTTTAACTCAATGTTAATCCTTGTGTTTGTATAATCTAAAGTTTGCTACAATGTTTTCTGGTGCATCATAAATGTTTCCACATTAGTATAACACATTGGGCAAATAATCAAAAGCAATCAGCCCAGGACAGGCAACCAGCTCAGAGCTGGTGAGCAGCCCTGGGGTTGAGGAAATCAATATCTATGTTCCCTAGTACCTCATTCACAGCAAAATGGCTGTGAAGCTCTGATGTGTTTTTTGCTCTCACAGAATAAAAAACATGTTTGTTGTTTGGACAGCAACCTTCTCAACAAATCTTTCAAAAAGAAATTCATTCATCTGGAAATTCTCATTTTGAGGCCAGTATAGTTTAGTGGTATCCCCAAGCAGAGATTCACTTATAAGTTATGAGAACTTCAGGGAAATATGGCATTAAATGCAGAAATAGAACATCACTGTAGGGATTCATGGTTCTATCACCTAAACTACATGGATCAGGGTAAGTCCATTCCAAGTAAACAAGTTTCTTATACAAGTTACAAATATATGGCTAATCACAAAATAATTTTAATATATTCTGCTGTATTTACAAACAATGACAAACTTTAGCAGGTATCCAATAAAAGCTGAGTTAATAATCTTGATATAGGAAACACAGCCCTTATTGTTGTGAAATTGTCAAAGTGATGTAATATTGGTCATACAGGGTTAGCAATGGAATTGTAGAACTGTTTCTACAGCTGTGTACAGTGTGGATACAGAACTTTTAGTTTTGAAACATTTAAAAACTTGAAGTCATTTGATTTTATTCCCTATAGTCAAGTCAATGATGTAACACATGCCAGCTGATGGGTTCTGATTCAGTAACTAAGATTATTTAAATGAGCATATGTGACAACTTTCAGAAGATTAATTCATTAGCATTTTAGAAATTCTGATTATTCTATAGATGTTAGTCATTATTGCTAAATAAATAATAATAACAATGAAATGTATTTATGGAGGCACATTGCTTCACCTGGGCTGCATGATGGCATTCTTACATGGAAGAAAACTGTCACTAGTTGCCCAGAAAACAGACTCACATTTGAAGCATAATGTGCATAATTTTTCAAAAAGATGTGCTCTTGGGACAAAACCTTTAAAAGAGAAGGGTGCATAATCGAGTAGAGAGAGGAGTTTAATTGTGATACTGGCCCTAAGATTCCTCAGTTGACACAACTTGAAGCTCTGGAGCTAGAATAGTACTTCAGCATAGTCAAGCATTGGGCATAGGTGGCCAATCTTTATACTGACTCATCAAGTAGTCATTGGATAGATGCCATTGGCCAGGTAGCTTTCTGCAGTTGAGATAATTCCTGATATGGCTATGTCTGATGTCTGCTAACATTAATCCCAGCATCTGGTTACTCTTTGTAACCATAGCCTCATTGTCTTGATCTAACTTCACTATTATGCCTGTAGGACTAAAGATGTTAATCTCAGCCCTCTATTCTCTATACATGTTAATTATGACACAATGTGGACCATTTACTTATCATATTAATAACATTAAACCATCCTTTACATGAGAAAATACCTTAATATATACACATATTCAACCCCCTTTATCACCAGCAATGAATTTCTCCTGCTCTCTAGAAAATGACAAAGTGGTTTAAATAATAGTTAAATGGTTAGGAGTTTAGACCTGAGCTTTTATGCCTATTCTGCCTTATATTAGCTATACTTGTGAGCAAGGTGGTTACCTCTCACCCATAAAAAGGAACAGCATATGTAGCTACTATCTAGGATTATTGTAAATAATAAAACATACATTTATGCCAAGTACTTCACATTAGGCCTGGCATAGCTCTAATTCTAAACAAATTAGACATTTTCTTATTATTAAAATTATTGTTATGAGATAATTTGTTTGTTCTTCTAATCCCCAGAAATCTGTCTAAATACTTAGATACCCAAGTCTATATAACGAGGGTTGCAAACTCAGATGTGTATGTGGGGACAATACAGATGAAGACAATGTGTAAAGCTGGCCATGTGTTTGACAAGTAGGAGTGGTAGCAATTGTGGCAAATGGTAGAGCACCTGTCCTCTCTACAAGGGCACAATTACTCAGTTATAGTCAATGGGAATAAAGGCTCTGTGTTGCTGGATTCTCTGGATTTTCATGAGAATTTTCCATTTAAAAATGTTGGAGAATGGTCATGGTGGTTCACACCTGTAATCCCAGCACTTTAGGAGGTTGAGGCAGAAGGATCACTTGAAGCCAAAAGTTTGAGACTGGCCTAGGCAACAAAATGAGAACCCATCTCAAAAAAAATAATAATAAAAAATAAAAAAAAATTAGCATGGTGCGATGGCATGCTCCTGTAGTCCCAGCTACCTGGAAGGCTGAGGTAAGAGAATCACTTGAGCCCAGAATATTTAGGCTGCAGTGAGCTATGATTATGTCACTGTACTGTAGCCTGGATGATAGAGAGAGACCCTGTCTTTTAAAAATAAAGTAAAAGTGTGGGAAATGAGTACAGATTTTTAAGAAACACTGTTTTTTGTGTTCTTAAGTGTGAGCAACTTAAAACACATCTGTGACCCAGATTCAGCCCCTGGTCCACCCTTATGTTATTCACTGAATTTAGTTTATTCAAGCTTTTGCCATCATCTTTCACTTACCAAATATTTGCTGAGCTGTGACTGTGTGTGAGAGACTCTGCTTGGAGTAGGTGAAGTCCTCATCCTCTTAGAGCTTGCTTTACAATGTGTGTATCTCATAGCAGTTTGTGTGCATGGTCGGTGCAGGGGCAGAGTCACAACCCCTGCCCCTGCACACAAACCACTATGCATTTTCATGAAGTCATAAAATAAGTCAGCCGTAGAGCAGAAACTCGTATTTCATAATAATTCCCTCTCTTGTCTTGTTTAGTCTGAATGCAAAATTCTTCCACAGCTGATATAGAAAGCATACCTCCCAACTTTTAAAATTCATAATATGTATTTTTCTAAATCTGTGACTCGAAAGGGAGTTTATCTTCCTCGTCGCCTAGGGGTGGAAATAAGAAAATGATTATGAATCATTTTTAGTTGATGTAAGAAATTTATATCACCTTTTTTTTGTAGAGCCTACAGAAATTGAAGTGGTTTTTATTGATGAATGATCTAGAGGAAAGGAAGAGTAATAAAATCTGCTGTTGCAAACATAAAAAAATTACGAAAGGACTTTAATGGATTACATCATATATGGAAAAATAACCAAGTATTAAAATTTGTTGCTCAGACCCACACAAATATAGTCAACTTACTTTTAACAAAGGCACAAAGGCAATTCAATCAAGAAAGGATAGTCATTTCAGTAAATGATGTTGGAACAACTGGATGTCCACATGCAAAACATTTTTCCAAGACACCGAATTTATACTTTATGTAAAAATTAATGGAAAATAGATCATAGATCTAAGTGTAAAATAAAAATCTATACAATTTCTAGGGAAAAGCAGGAGAAAATCTAAGTAACCTTGGGTTTGGTGGTGAGTTTTTAGAAACAACAAAGAAACATAATCCTTTAAAGAAAAGAAAAAAATAAAACAATGGTAATTTGAACTGGATTCATTTCCTAGGGCTGCCATAACGAAGCATCACAAACCAAGTGGCTTAAATAACAGCAATCTATTATCTCATATTTTTGGAGGCTAGTTCAAAATCAAGGTGTTGGCAGTCCTATCCTCACTCTGAAGCTGCTAGGAGGCACCTTTCCTTGCCTCTTTCTAGCTCCTGGGAACCCTCATAGATACATCACTCCAATCTCTGCCTCCAGGGTTACATGGACTTCTTCCATGTCTGTATCCAAATACCCCTCTCCTTTTTTTTTTTTTTTTTTTTTCCTGAAACAGAGTCTCACTCTGTTGCCAGGCTGGAGTGCAGTAGTGCAATCTCGGCTCACTGCGACCTCCGCCTCCCGGGTTCAAGCAATTCTCCTGCCTCAGCCTCCGGAGTAGCTGGAGTTACAGGCACCTGACACCAGGCCTGGCAAACTTTTGTATTTTTAGTAGAGATGGGGTTTCACCATGTTGGCCAGGATGGTCTTGATCTCTTGACCTCGTGATCCACCCACCTCAGCCTCCCAAAGTGCTGGGATTACAGGTGTGAGCCACCACGTCCGACCCCTTTTTTTTTAAAGTAATGATGTCAGTCATTGGATTTAAAACCTCCCCTAATCCATTGTGACCTTATCTCAACTTGACTACCTCTGTAAAAACCTATCTCTAAACAAGATCACACTCATAGATACTGGGTATTAGGACAACCCACAGCATGGATTATATTAAAAGTTTAAAATTCTGCTCTGTGACAGACACTGCTACAAGAATAAAAAGATAAGCCCCAGATTTGAAAAAAAAAAATTACAAAACACATATCTGATTACATATTGTATCCCAAATATACAAAGAACTTTTCATTTTGTTTTATTTTTTATACTTTAAGTTCTAGAGTACATGTGCACAATGTGCAGGTTTGTTACATAGGTATACATGTACCGTGTTGGTTTACTACACCCATTAACTCATCATTTACATTAGGTATTTCTCCTAATGCTATCCCTCCCCCCTCCCCCAACCGCATGACAGGCCCCAGTGTGTGATGTTCCCCTTCCTGTGTCCAAGTGTTCTCATTGTTCAATTCCCACCTATGAGTGAGAACATGTGGTGTTTGGTTTTCTGTCCTTGCGATAGTTTGCTCAGAATAATGGTTTCCAGCTTCATCCATGCCCCTACAAAGGACGTGAACTCATCCTTTTTTATTGCTGTATAGTATTCCATGGTGTATATGTGCCACATTTTCTTAATACAGTCTATCATTGATGGACATTTGGGTTGGTTCCAAGTCTTTGCTGTTGTGAATAGTGCTGCAATAAACATACGTGTGCATGTGTCTTTAGAGCAGCATGATTTATAATCCTTTGGGTGTATACTCAGTAATGGGATGGCTGGGTCAAATGGTATTTCTAGTTCTAGATCCTTGAGGAATCGCCACACTGTCTTCCACAATGGTTGAACTAGTTTACAGTCCCACCAACAGTGTAAAAGTGTTCCTATTTCTCCACATCCTCTCCAGCACCTGTTGTTCCCTGACTTTTTAATGATCACCATTCTAACTGGTATGAGATGTTATCTCATTGTGGTTTTGATTTGCATTTCTCTGATGGCCAGTGATCATGAGCATTTTTTCATGTGTCTGTTGGCTGCATTAAAATACAAAGATAAGAAAACAAACAACCCAATTAAAAAATGGCAAAAAGTCTGGCAAAATACCTCACCAAAAAACATATACAAATGCCAAATAAGCTTATGAAAAGATGCTCAATGTCATTTATCATTAGACAAATGCAAATTAAAACAATGATGAGATGCCACTATACATGTAGTAGAATGGCTAAAATTAACAAGATAAAACAGACAGTACCATTTTCTGGTGAAGATGTGGAACAATAAGAATTCTCATTCATTACTGGTGCAGATGCAAAATGAGACCACCACTTTAGAACACTATTTGGCAGTTCCTTACAAAACTAAATATAGTCTTACCATATGATCTGGGAATAGTGCTCCTAGGTATTTGCACACAACTAACTTGAAAATTAATGTGCACACAGATGTCTGCATGCAAATATTTATAGTAGCTTTAATAAAAATCACTAAAAACTGGAAGCAACCAAAATGTCCTTAAACAAATGGATGCACAAACTGTGGTATACCCATACACCAGAATATTATTTAGCAATAAAAGGAAATGAGTTATCAAGTTATGCAAAGATGTGTGTGAGTCTTAAATCCATATTGCTAGGTTCCAGAAGCCAGTCTAGAAGGCTACCTACTGTATTATTCAATTTATATGATATTCTGGAAAAGGAAAAGCTATAAGGATAACAGAAAGGTCAGAAAGAGATTGAGTACAGAAGACTTTTTCAGACAGAGAAACTATTCTGTATAGTCCTGTAGTAGTAGATATATGATGTTATGCAATTGTTAAAACCCACAGGACTTTACAGCAAGCAAAAGTCCTGATGCATGCACATTAAAAAAAATCATTTAGGAGATTAGGGGAACCCAGGATAGAGTGCAAACTGTGACAAAGGAATCTAACTGTATCACAAATGTATGAAACTTTATTGAAGGAAGTAATGGGAAACGGTGCCAACAAAATAACTTTATAATGGGTGAAATCTTAAGACTAAAGGCAAAAGTACCACAAAAGCACTGTAATTTAGTTGAAAAAATTGTTGCCTATGGGCTATCTGTTAGCAATATGATATTGCCATACATGTACCCTGATGGAAAAATTAAATAAATGAATAGCAAATGGTGCAAGCCAGGTTTCTCATTGTTAGAGTAAGAAGTTATAGACATACAATGAGAAAAGTCTAGAATGATCCAACTCTAACAGATTAGAGTTGAATACCTCAGTATAAACTCATGTTTGGATTAATATAGTGCACATGAATATTTTATACTTACAGATATGTGTACATTCATATGTTAATAAACACATATGTGTACACATGCACTTATTTCCTTGCTCTGTCAGCTAAGAAAGCTTAGAAGCAATGATGCTCAGTAGCAACCAGCACACCTAACATACAGATGCTGGTTTTTAATACCATTTTCTAATAAAATGACTTAGGGCTCTTTGCAGAAATGACTGATTCTAAGATTCTGGCAGAAAATATACAAGATGAAGTTGGATCACCTTATATTGTCAAAATTTAAGAAACTGCTCAGAAACAAAAGTAAAATACAGTGATGGGGGTACATCCAAAGGACACAACAGCCACTTGAAAGAGCTCTCAAAGATCAAAGCTGGAATAATGTGACTCACAAAATAAAGTAGTATTGGATTGTAACAAAAGTAAAAAATGAATATATATGAGTCTATATTGATATAAATAAATTATTGAGTAAATAGTTAAATCTCTATTGGGGGTGAATCCACAAATCTCTCCCACATAACTTTCTACCTCTTAAAGTGTATGCTTCTTATAGTAACTTCCTTCCAAAGACTAGAGTGTGGAGAGGAGGGCAAAAGAGTAACTTTACAGTGTAGGAACCTAATAGTACCTCAGCCAGAAGATCAAGGTTAACATTCATATAGACAAGTCATGTTAACAGCATATACTCTGGATATGATATGATGAAAAAGGCACTTTACCTCTCTGGTCTTCCTTCCTAACCTATGACCCCAGTCTAATTATGACATAAACTCAAAGAAATCTCAGTTGAGGAACAGTCTACAAAACACGTGACTACTCCTCAAAACAGTCAAGGTCATCAAAAACAAGGTAAGTCTGAGAAATAGGTACAGCTAAGAGAAGTTACAGCTAAGGAGACATTATGACTAAATGTAATGTGAGATCTTGGGTGGGATCTTAGAACAGAAAAAGAACATCAGGTACAACTAAAGGAATCTGGATATAGAATTCAGTTAATAGTATCAGTATTGATTCATTAAATTATATCAAAAGTGCCATACTGATGTAAGGTGTTAGGAATAAGGAAAATCTGGTGTAAGATACATAAAAACTCTTTGAAATTTTTGTATAAATCTAAATCTACATCAGTTCCCCCTTATCCATGATATTACTTTCTGTGGTTTCAGTTACACATGATCAACCATGGTCCAAACATTTTAAATGGAAAATTAAGAAATAAGCAATTTATAAGTTTTAAATTGCATATCATTCTGTGTAGTGTGATAAAATCTCACTCCATCCCTTTTTTCAGCATATTTGTTAGTCACTTAGTAGCTACCTTGGTTATCAGATCAACAGATCACAAGATGAAGGGAGAGAACAGTACAATAAGACATTTTGACAGCAAGAGACCACATTCATATAACCTTTATTACAGTATATTGTTATAATTATCCTATTCTATTGTATTATTAATTATTGTTAATCTCTTACTGTGCCTAATTTATAAATTAAACTTTATCATAGCTATGTATACATAGGAAAAAAACATAGTATATATGGGGTTTGGTACTATGTAAGCTGCATAGAAATGAATGCAGTTTCAGGCATGAACTGAAGGTCTTGGAATGTATCCCCAATGGATAAGAGGAGACAACTATATTTTAAAGTAAAATGTGTTAAAAAATGTATTAATAGTTCAAACATATTTACAGGAGAATACAGTTTAAGTGTAACAATAAGAAGTTCTGGCCAGGTGCGGTGGCTCACGCCTGTAATCCTAGCACTTTGGGAGGCTGAGGCGGGCAGATCACCTGAGGTCAGGAGTTCAAGACCAGCCTGGCCAATATGGTGAAACTCATCTCTGCTAAAAATACAAAAAATTAGCTGGGTGCTGTGGCGCGTGCCTGTAATCCCAGCTGAGGCAGGAGAATTGCTTGAATCCAGGAGGTAGAGGTTGCAGTGAGCCGAGATCACACCATTGCACTCTAGCCTGGGCTACAGAGTGAGACTACGTCTCAAAAAAAAAAAAAAAAAAAAATTCTATGTTGGCAGTCAAATCTCATTTTCCTTGTTTATTTTCAGCTGGAAATAAGTTCCCATTTACAGCACTTAAAGATTTACTGATGAAAAAGAGTGCTTCTTGAGAGGTATTTTGAGAGGAGTTACGTATGTGGGTTGTGTGAGATGATCTGAGTTTGAATTTCAATCCGACTCAACATGACTGGGAAAATTACACATCATCTCTGAGCCTCAGTCTTCTTATCTATAAATTGGGGGTGATAATAGCGTCTACCCTATGGAATTGTCATATTGCTCTAATGAAATAACATGTAAAGTTCTCAGTATAATTTAAATTGGCACACAGTAAATCCTGAAAAAACAGTGACTGCCATGAATATGGCAAAGGATAGTATGACAAGCATAGTGGTAAGTAGTGTGGGCTCTGCAGGCATCCTAGTTTTGAACCCCAGTTCCACCCTTTCCTAACATTTCAACCTTGGGCGTGTTTCTAATCTTTGTGTGCTTCAGTTTCCTACCTTAAGACAGTGCTAATAATAGTACCTTCCTCACTGGGTTGTGGTGGAGATGAATTAGCAGATGTAAATCACTTAGAAAAGTGACTGGCACATGGCAGCAGGTGCATCTATATTAATTATAATTATTATAGAGGTACCTGCATGAAAAGACCTCCAGCCAAATGGCTAACTGGTTTTGCTGGGACTGAGAAGTCAAATCAAATTTATTTTGAAATCTGTGTGCTCAGAGCCGAAAATACAGCAATCAGTCCTTAGCCTCTTGCACCTGGGCAATCATCTAAAGATCTGTAGAGTGGAGCCATTTTCAGATGTTTCTTGGCATTTACTTAACACTGTCATAGACTATCCTTTTAAACCTTTACTTGAATTGTTTAAGATCTCTGCCACTTGAAGGATGACCTGACATTCTACCTCTTTGTTGGATGTAACCTTGGAACCTGATAAGGTCTTCAGAGGGAAACCTGTGTGCTAGAGGTAATCTCTACCTCCTACTAAAGTCTAATTGTGCAGAGATTAATGCTGGAGGGTTTTGTTGCTGTTGTTGTTGTTGTTGTTGTTTTCTTGCTGGAGCTCTAGCCAATATCACTTAAAATGATTTTGTTTTTACTAATTACATCATGTTTGAATACACTTTACTTGCAAAAACTGATTGTTTAAAACTGGTCTGTACCACAGACCAGAGTAGTTCATTTAAGATAAGCTTTTCTGGAATCTACTGATTGCCAGTTTTGACCCAGATAATGCAAAAGTCAAGCTTAATTCTGCTGTTCTAGGAGATTCAAGGGAAACTGGGCGGAGCGGGGGAGCTTCGGGGATGGAGAACTCTGGAGGCAGTACCTCTATTCTTAGTGCTATCTTTAGGATAACCTCAAAAATAAGCATCTGCCCTAGTCCTATTCCTAAATCTCAACTCCCAACATTATAGTCCCAATTTAGCTCCCCTTTGTAGTCAATTCCCATAGTAATGCCATCTTCTAAATGTGCCTCAGACTGATAGTATGAATAACAGTCCTGTGATCCCTTGAGACAGGGAAGAAGACAAAAAGTTGAATCACCCAGGCCATGGCTTTTGATTATATAGACTCGGGTTTGAGTCCTGTTTCTGACCGTTACCAATTGCATGACCCTTGGAAAGCATTCTAAACCCCAGTGTTCTTAATATCTACCTCAGAGTTGTTGTGAAGATGAAATGGGACCAGTACAAGTGAAATGCATGTCACAGTGCCTGGCACATAGTAAGTTTCAATTTAAATTAGTTTTCATTATTAAAATATTAATAATAATTATATTGAATGCATTCTTTCCCTCCTGAATTAAATTCTTCTGAGGAATTATTCTCAAATATCTTTTAAAATTTTGAAGAGTTTAGATAAAACCTCTACTCTTAGTTAAGAAAATTCCTTGATATAGAAAGTAATATTAGCAGAATCCAAACCAGCCACTTTCATACTGACTTGGTGGGGGCCAGGTTAGGATTGAGGGTAGGAGAAAGAACAGAAAGTTGGGATTTAAATAGCTGAATTTTAGGATAAATTCTACCTTCATTGTGTTAGTTTGGGCAAGTCATTTAACTTCTTGGATTTGTTTTCTAAAGTTGAAGAATAGGATTCCTTTCTCCCACTTCCAGAGTATAATTTCATTAGACTTCAACAGATAGAGGCCCTTCCTTTAAATAAAATAATAGAAAAAAAATCTTGAGTTTGTAATCATCTTTTGCCTCCTTATACATATTGTTTAGCATTTCTTGCCCGGCTGTGATTGATGAAATTTAACATACAGAAAAGAGTCATGGCAAAAATTCTTTCTCAGTCTGTTGTGAGGTTTGCTTATTATGTCCCTATATAGCTAAAATGATTTAGCTAATATTTTCTCTACTGAACCTAGATAGATTGTTAAAAGCAAACAAACAAAAAAGCAAAACTACTCCCCAATCATGTTACAGAACTTTGTATTCATAAGAATGTAGTGACAATTTTATAGCATTAGCATTCATTGAATACATACTATGTGTCAGACAATGTGCTAAGCACTTTATCTGCATTAATCCTCAGAATAAACACATGAGGAAGATATTATTATTATCCCCATTTTATAGATGAGCAATACGCTTGGAAAGAGTAATAACTTTTGAAATTCAAGCACCTAGAAAACAGTAAGCCGGATTTTAAACCAAGATCTCTTTGACCGTGGCACTTTTACTTCTAACTAGTTGGTTTCGGGAGACTCTGGAAATTGGTAAAGAAAGTGAAAAAAACACCACCTTCCCCCCACCAAACAAAAATTGAAAATATAAAGATATCTTATATAAGAGCTTACTGAATGTAGTGATGGTTTTTAGCTGAACATACATAATTAATTTCCTCTCAAATCAATTTAACATCTAAATAATACAACACCAGCTAATGGGCTCTCAGCTGGCCAAACATTAAGAGATATATTGCCCCATATACTCATCATAAAGAATTAAGATGAACAACTTGCCTGGTTACATTACATTGTTGTACAACATAAATAAAAGATCCTCTCGCTTTGGCAATTGTTCTGTACTGTTCTAAGTTTTGCTAAATCAGACTTCCTTCTAATCTAACAGATGCCAGCAGTTTAAAAGCAGTTCAAAAATCCTTATTTATATCTGGTGTTCAGCTTTGAATAAAATGGGCCAGCAAATGCAGAGGGAGAGGGGAGAAAAAAAGCATAACTTAAAAATGGAATTTATTTCCAGCCTTCTAAACACAGATTTCCAATAAACATCCACTTAGAGAACCATTTCATTAAGCTAACTGCAGCCGAAAACAAGTTCCCTGATGTTTCTTTGAGCATTTTATTTTCTAAAATGAATCATTACTTTCTATGTTTTGGCTTGACAATCTTTCCCCCCCAGTTGCATAATTTTACATTTGTCACTCAAATTGCTTGTATTTCCGGAGAATTGTTCTAAGATATTTATGCTTTGGAATGAGACTGTTAATATGGTGGCATGAGTTTGGAGAAGCTCCCAAACCACTAAGGTGCATTGCTCTGTCTGGAGAGGGTTTTGACTTCCTCATTCCAATTAAAGTTTAGCAGCCCCTTAATGCTGATTCTTGGGGCGGCTGAAATGAACTTGTAATGGAGAAGATGGAGAGCTGTGGCCTTAAGAGGAAGCAAGGAAAATGAAAGCCAGAGCTTTTTGAAACTCTCTTCCATCTGTGGTTTGGTAAACCATCTAGATATTTGGAAACTTATTCTTAACCATCCCACCCCTAAATGTAAAAATGAACCTTCACTAATGAAGACCCAATAAAAAGTGAAGAAAATTGAAGCAAAGTATTGAAGGGAATATTTTCAATATACAAACACTACATATGCAAATGACACTTAAGAATAACTGTCTCTGCTAGGGCGTGGTGGCTCATGCCTGTAATCCTAGCACATTGGGAGGCCAAGGCAAGCAGATAACCTGAGGTCAGGAGTTCAAGACCAGCCTGGCCAAAATGGTGAAACTTCGTCTCTACTAAAATACAAAAATTAGCCAGGCATGATGGCGGGTGCCTGTAATCCTAGATACATTGGCTCATGCCTGTAATCCTAGCACAGTGGGAGGCAGATGCAGGCAGATCACCTGAGGTTGGGAGTTCAAGACCAGCCTGGTCAAAATGGTGAAACCTTGTCTCTACTAAAATACAAAAATTAGCCGGGCATGTTGGCAGTTGCCTGTAATCCCAGGTACTCAGGAGGCTGAGACGGGAGGATCGCTTGAAACCAGGAGACGGTGGTTGCAGTGAGCCGAGATCATGCCACTGTACTCCAGCCTGGGAAGCTGAACAAGACTCCGTCTCAAAAAAGAAAAAAAAAAAAAAAAGAAGAGCTGTCTCAGAAGTCAATTTATCCCATTACAGTTTGGCTTCTGTATCTTTGGTTAAACAGAGAAAGTCAGACAAAAGATTCCATTTAATGTCTTAAATGTAGTTATATTTCACACTTGATAATAAGCACAGGAGATTATTGTATCAAGACATTCACCTTTTAGTAGCTACATATTCATTCTACTATTCAAATGGTTAGGCACAATAATGATAAATACAGTAAGCAAACCCTAGAGTCATTTTGAACACTTACTCTATACTTGGTATGGTGCTAAGATAATGAAAGTAAATTCAATCATTTCAACTTCAAGGTAGCCATAAAAATGAGTATTATTATTAACAACACCAATAGTTAACATTTGTGGACTTCTTACCTTAAAGCAGACAATATACTAAACACACTGGGTGATTACATCACTTGATCTTCACAAGTAGCTTTTTGTATCAGTATTAAAAAGGCTATTCTTATTCCTGAGGATAACAGCTATTATTTATTTCATGTCTATGTGACTCTTGCATTTAATTTCTGCTATGTCTAATCTTCATTACGAATCTGCAAGGTAGATATCATTATTTTCTATTTTAAGGATGATAAAGTTTAGTTTTAGAGAGGTTAAACAACTATTCTAATATGACATAGCCAATGGACTTAAAAAATAAATAGCTATTTTTTATTGTGGATCTGAGACAGTATTTTAACCCAAGTCCATACAATTCTAATTTGGATGCTTATTCTACTGTATTGATCGTACTCTTTCTCATTTGGAATAAAAAGCTGTAATTGTTAAGTAACTAGATTTTCACGCAATGGACATACAAACAAGGCTTTCTACTTGTGAGAGCAGACATGTTATCTCTGCTCATTCCATGTGGGAACACTGTGAAACATTCATGGGTCCACATAATCCATTTTCTTTGAAGGTGTTGTCATTACTGTCTTATTTCGTGGTAGATACAGCCAGATAAGCTGCCAGTTTTAACCCAGGCAGATAACATGCTTTATCTTAGCGCTATAGGGTCACTTATTGAAAGTGTAGGAGTTCTAGCATGCACTGCTTAAATTGGTTGTGCACAGAAACAGATATAATAATCACTAAAGGGTAGGGGCTATCTACATCTGACCACCCACTGTACTTCTGCAGAAACCTCTCTCTCTAAGAGACATACTTCTCCATTTATAGATTACATGGGTTTTGGAATGGGAGACTGGGCTTCACTTCCAGGTCTAAGAGATAAACAGTTGATCTAGTTCCAATAAATAAATTTACCACCTTTCCATGCCTAGTGATTTATTCTGGGTTGGATATTTGGACCTAGCAGAAGCCCACTAATCATTGGATTGCTAAGAAAAAAGGTATGCTTTTCTAGCTGATGCTGTAAAGGCTGATAGGATATAATTCTGATTTGCTAGTTACCAGTTTTGCTACTTCTTGGAGAGAGCCTGAGAATGGAGCCAACAAAGAAGAATGCAGAATGGTGAGATAGAGTGAGAATTCTGATTTCAACATTTGAGCATCTAGATACTGCTGTTCCTAAAGGTAAATACCTCAGGATTCCATTACGTAAAAAAAATGCATTTCCCCTAATCCAACCCCCGCCATCACAAGCCAGTTTTGGGTTGCTGTCATTTGCAACTAAAATTATTCTGAGTAATCCAGAGATCTGCAAAATATACAGAAAAATGTAGCAATCTGTTTTTTTTTTTTTCATGAATCAATCTGCACCACATTACTAAAAGGTTCTACAAGAAAGCCAAGGTCTGAAAAGCACATCTCTGTTCTTTCTTTCCCCTCCAGACAGAAATAGTAGATTAAAATACAAACATTTCTCTTTTTTATTTTCTTTTATTTTATTATTATTATACTTTAAGTTTTAGGGTACATGTGCACAATGTGCAGGTTAGTTACATATGTATACATGTGCCATGCTGGTGTGCTGCACCCATTAACTCGTCCTTTAGCATTAGGTATATCTCCTAAAGCTATCCAAACATTTCATGACTGCCAATACATAGACACTCACATGCATCTATATGTAAATAAACTGTCATACAGAGTTGCATGATTTTTCAGTTAATGCACGCCATACATCACTACTCTGTTTAAATTTACGATTGAGTAGAGTGTATTTCTTTTTAACAACATGAGCAAAGAAATTATTTCCAGTTGCAGTTTTACAAATTGCTCTCAATTGTGACATTTATCTTCTAGCCCAATCAAGTGTAATTTACCAGAAAAACTGCAGAATGTTTCTGTATTTAAAATGTGTGAGGTTTTTATAACAATTCCCACCCCCTCAAATTTTCCCCGTGACATAGGGAGGGGGCCGGCATGTTTCAAACAAACTCATCAAGGTATAATGGCTCCCCTGAACCCTATCTGTCACCAAAATAAGATAGCCAATTGCTAAGAAGTCACTGGTTTGGTTCACAGTAAATCAATCAAAATGGCTTGAAAGTTTGAGGCCCTGTCTGATTTCAGGTATCTTAACGAAAAACGTGTGTTGATGTAAGATAAGCCAATCATTCATTTAGTGATTGAGATACAAGAGGGCAGCAACTATTATTCTGTTCTGATGGGACCTTGGGCTATGAATCATTGAAAATCCATGATGAAGTTTTCACCATGAGGTGGCAAAATAAGAAAAAGCAAAGTTAAATAGTGAAGTTTTTTTTTTTTATTTCTCAAAAACTAAATTTGTTCCATTAAAAAAAATCCTCTTTAATTCAAGAATATGTCCTTCTAATTTTTTGGTTTAATGTGTTTCTTTTCTTTGATAAAATAGCAGTGACATTAAATAATTGTTTCAAAAAATGAATTTAATTGAAAAACTAAAAATTGGCAACTCTGTGTTTTTTACATTTTTATTGGCCTGGCAACTAATTACTGTTCTTGGCAATAATTATAATGTTAATTTTAGGCACTAGAGTTTGTGAAATGCTAGCCATTTGGCAAGCACTGTGCTAAATGGTTTGTGTATTTAAACCTGGCCTTAACATTACCACATAGAGGCGATTATTATTGCCATTTTACAGGTGACGAAACTGAAGCCTATGCAGGTTAAGAAGCTGGCCTAAAATCACATCATCACCAAGTGAAAGAACTCAAATTTATGTGAACAAAAGGGCTTGTTCATAAGAACTTTACCATGCCTGTCATTCAGAATGTGAATCTGCTAGATCAGGGATGATAATGGTGACATATTTTTGAGCCAATTTGGGAAAAGAAACCTGGCAATGATGTCTGGTAGATACTGAAATGAGAATGGAGGAAAGAATTTATTAGGTTGATGCAAATGTTATTGCAGTTTTTGCCATTGAAAGCAATGCCAATTGAAAGTAATATCAGCCTCCTATTCTGGAAGCCTTTCAGATACGACAATGCATAGACTGACAGAATCTAAAAAGGTTGCAGAAACTGAGAACTCTTTGTTTATATTATGGGTTTAAAAAAGTGGTGCCAGAGTTATTGTTCTGGATAATTTGAATAGCAGGCTCCCATTACTCTGCACTGTCTACCGTGTTACACTGCTGCAGTGTTTTTGTTCTGGGTCAGAGAGAACAGGGCCACTCATGCTCAGATTTTCTCTTACTCCTCAGAATAATTACTCTTAGATATATTTCCTCAACTCTAGAAGATCTTCAAATATCTTTCTTTGCTTACCAGTCCAGGCTTTTGCTATTGATAAGAGTAAGACCATCACTCTGGGTAGGGCAAAATTAACCAGAATATACCCCAAGGGTAGTAGAAAAGTTCTAAGGTGACCTCCATGACCCTTACCTCCTTGTGTTCCTTGGATGGACCCCTCCCCTTGATTGTAGGCAGCACCTGTGACTTATTTCTGGCCAATTGAATATGGCAAGTGTAACAGCGTGTCACCTCCATGATTATGTTATGTAGGATTCTAACACGTGTCCTGTTTGAACTGTCTCTCTCTCCCATGCTGGCTTTTAAGAAGCAAGCTGTCATGTTGTGGGTTGTCTATGGAGAGGACCACAGAGTGAGTAACTGAAAGTGATGTCTGCTTAACATCTAGCAAAAATCTGAGGTCCTCATCCTGCAGCCTGCAAGGAATTGAATCCTGCCAATGACTTCATGAATTTGGATGCAGATCCTTTGGTCACGATAAGACTTTAGTCCTGGCTAACATCTTGATTGCAGCTTTACAGGAGACCCAGCTGAGCTTGGACTACTGATATACAGAAACTGTCACATAATTAGTGCATGTTGCTTTAAGCAGCTAAGTTGGTGGTAATATTATTACACAGCAATAGATAACTAATGCACCAGGTTTGTGTATTGGGAGGCTGAGATGATGCTAGTGATATTCCGTGAGAAGGAGAACTCAAGAGGGAACAAAAGTGTGAGGATTCAAAAACCAAGATGAGTTCAGTTTGAGCATGTTGGGCTTCAGATTGCCAACGATGCCCAAATGGAAGATGTCCAATAGATTTCTGTAAATATATGGTTCTGGAGCGTCTCAAAGAAGGCAGCTGGAAATAGAGACTTTAGAATCATTGGTTCTCGCAGGCTGGGTTTCCCGGAAGCAGACTCAGATGGAAATTTATATGCAGGAGGCGTATTAGAAATGTTCTGAAATTAACACTAGTGTGAGAATAGAGGGCCACAGGGTGGCCTAGAGGGAAGGTATGTGTGTAATGCGGACTCAACATCAGCTACTGCTGACCCCAAGGGAAACTCAAGCTAGAATGGCCCAGTGAGGAGAGTCAGCCTTTACATCCTCTGTTGCCAGTTATTGGATGCTGACTGCCCCTGGGAAGGTGTGGCCTTGGGTAAAATAGCTCTCTTCAGTTGAGGGTAATTCCTAGAGGAGGCTGAGAGCTGAGGTTTATTATCTGTCAGCACTCCCAGCAGCTGGAGGAATAAATCCTTCAGTGGTAAAGGAAAGCTAGGAATCCATGACAGTGTCACTAAATTGGCAGCCACAGTTATGGGTGTAGCTATGAGTCCCCTCAGGGAGTTGGAAGGCTAAGAGGTAAAGAGAGACAAGGACAGGGATGGAATCATCGGGAACACTGAGGTCACCCTGAAGTGAAGAATGGGAAGATATTGTTGAAGAGTTAAATGAATGGGAGCCTTATGAATGGGAGCAACACTCTAAAGTTTCAGAGGCATCAAATATGAGGTGCATATTCTATATCACAAAACATATTTCTTTATTTTTATGAGATCTAATAGATTAGATATGCAGACTTTAAAAGATACATGAAGTCAAAATTATTTTTGCTTTCACATTGTATTTGCGATCTTATTTTTTGAAAATTTTGTTTACTGAACATTTAGTAAGTGCTAATCACTGTGTTACTGCTGGGACACAGTAGTAATCCATACAGTCTGGTGAGGGTTATGGCAGGAAATAGAAACCTATGTGTCCTGTAGCAAGTCCTAGGCTTGGTGTGGCACAGAGAAGGTACCCTCAAACCACAGTCTTCAGGGATTTTTCTACTCTGTGGCATCATTCATAAAAATCAGAACAGGCATGGTGCAGCTTTTGAATCTAGGAGACCTGGACTTCATTACTCCTGTCATTCACCACGTGTGCTGCCTTGAATGAGTTATTTAACATCCATCAACCTCAGCTCTCACATTTGTTAAATGGGGAAATAACCATTGTCCTGCAGAAATGCTCTGAGGACTATTTCTGATTCATTAATTCAACAAATATTTATTGAGTGCCCAACTCCATATGAACTTTTTTTGAAAGTTCTATCATTGCATTCAACAGGAAAGTAATGATAGAACTTTCAAAATGCAACCATACTGTCAGATATGAAAATGTACTATAGCAGAAAGCAATTCATGACAGCATCACAGCTATTAATGAACCAACTAGACGAGTCACGTAATTCTTTATAAACAAGTAAGAATAAGAAATTGAGGTGACTTTTTTTTATAAAGTTGGGATTTTGATAACTTGTCTTCTGGCAGAGGGGGAGGAGATTACACTATTAACCTTAGGGATAGCATTTTACACAGTGAATTTTGTTGGCGCTAGTGATTTCAGAGAGTACCAATATTTGAAGGATTTTCCTTTAGACCCATTCGTTCATTTGGAGGCAATTGCTTTCTATTGTAGTCATTCCTTTGTCAAATATGTACACTGTGACCATGTGAAACAACAGGCTAGGTAGAAAAGAGAAATTTTAAACTGCTAGAAAGAGAGAAAGGCAACTTAGATGAGATATTTTAGTGGAAAGGTGTAGGTGGAAGACATTTAATCTCTAAGACCACAGCAGTACTTAGAACCAATGCACATTTGTCATTAATGTGCTTCCATCAATTGCTTAAAAGGTCTTTTAAAGGAAAATTCCATCGTTATCAAAAAGGTTATTGGAGAGTGAAAGAGGAATTAATCAACAAATGCTTGCTGAATTCATCATTAAGAGAGAGTTCTGCTTTTTTACCTTTATCTTACCTTTAAGCAACTTCTTCATGTGCTATGCAGATTTTATCTTCTGTTATTTCTACTAATGATAAAACTTGTCATGTCCTGAATGCTACTTTGTGTCAGAAACTGCTAGTTATGTACATCTACGTGTGTACTTTATGTACATCCACTCATTTAACTCCATTTATGAGGTGCATACTGTGATTAGGATAAATGCAGAGTTGAGGATGATGATACACAGAGAGATTAAGTAACTCACCAAAAGTCACAAGCTGGTAAGTGGTAGAGGCAGGATTAACTAATCCATAAAGTCTGAACCAGAGCTCTAGTTCTTAACCATTGGACTAAATAGCCTCTCAAAATTATTAGACAACTGTCTTCTCATTTACCTCCCAATGCACCAATAAAGAGTACTCACGCTAGTGCATGCCACTCTGCACAGGCTACACTTCTCCCCAGCAATCATACTTCAGTTTTCTCCAAATGGTCTGACATCCGCTTATGGCTCCATACTCATTGCACAAATCTGTTTTCTTCTCTTAGTCCTACCGGCTTCATGCAACCCTTCCAACACACAGCAATCTCTCCCGCTTGCCCTCAGGAAACATGCTATTTTCTCATTCTTGGGTCACTCGTGTCCTTTTCTTCCTCCAGCTCATGCCTACACCCTCTTCCGGTTGTAGTTTAAAGCTTCCTTCTTCCAGACATGCCTCCTGGACCCTCCCCTATTTCAGGCTCCTCTTTGCAGTATGTCTCACAGGGGTGATTAATTGTTAAATAATGTGTTTATATACGATCCCTTATTGGATGCCTGTCTTCCCCCCATCTCCCGTGGTCCATGAGGACAGGGCCATGTCTTCCTTTATCTGCAGTGCCTTGCACAATGCCCTGCACAGAGTAAGTACTCAATTAATTTTTGTCGTGTGTTTGGGTTGAATTGTGTCCTCCAAAATTCATATGTTGAAATCCTAAGACCCAGTACCTCAGAAAATGACTATTTGGAGATAGGGCCTTTAAAGAGGAGATTAAGGTAAAATGAGGTTATGTGGTGAGCCCTAATCCAATATCACTTGTGTCCTTATAAGAAGTTTAGGACACAGGTGAAACAGAGACAGAGTGAGGACATAGTGAAAAGCTGGCCATCCAAAAGCCAAAGTGAGAGGCCTCAGAAGAAATCAAACTTGCTGACACCTTGATCTCAGACTTCTAGCTTCCAGAACTGTAAGAAAGTAAATTTCTGTTCTTTAAGCCACCCAGTCTGTGGTGGTTTGTTATGTCAGCTCCAGCAAACTAATGTGTTGGATAATTGACTCGCATTCTCTACGTCAAACTGGCCTTTCTTTGACTCTATTTCCATTGCTTTCCTTGTGTCAAACTATGCTTTCCTCTTTACTACATTCCATCCACCAGCTTCTGTTTTTGTCTCTTCCTGACTTAAAGTAATGGATAGACTACAATTTATATGCAAATATTTTTATTGTCTTTACTAGCATTATTTATTACCTCCAGCAGGCTGATTACAATTATGTAAGCCTCCCTGCCAAGGTGCCTACTTTTTAACCTCTAAGTCTGTGCCTATCCTAAGTATCTATATAATCCTTTTGAATATTTGGTGTGGAAGCTGTTGATGAGCAAATGAGAAAACTTCTCCAGCTGCTGCGGGGTCCATAAATTCAAGTGAGCTCATTATTTTCTTTTCTGATGCATAATGTCGCTCTAGAAAATTATCATTTAATCAGCAGTAATGACTGTCATATTTCTGCTGCACTGCTTGTTAATCTCCCTACCTAGTAAAAAGTCTTTAGCAATGCAAATACAATTTCAGATTAGAAACAGAGCTATGAAAAAGAAGGGATCATACACCATTCTATTGTCATAACTATAGCCTTTAATAGTCACAGAAGCAAAACAATAATTGTACTTTATCTGATGTACTAAGTATAATTTTTCATGGAAGGTGGTCAAATATAGGAAATGATTCATTTGAATTTGATAATCTTATAAAATACCCAAATGCTTGCACTTTTTGGCTCATTTAGAGTGTTATGCATTTATTTAAAATCTGTAGCTCCAATCCTGCCAGGCCCTACCTCTCCATCCTCATCACGCACCCCTGTCCCTCTTGTTCACTATGCTTCAGCCACTGCAGTATTCTTCTAACTCCTTGAAATCATCAAACTCCTTCTCACCTCAGTACCTCAGTGCATTTGTCCATGTCATTGCCTATGCCTATGGCCACTTACCCCATGTTCTGGTTACTTCAGATCATAGGGCTTGTTTCCCTGCCACCTTCTGGAGGAAGCTTTCCCTGAATTTGCCAGGATACAATAGGTCCCATATTTGTTCCCAAAGTAAGAATGATTTTTTTCTTCAGAGTACTGGTGACAATGACATTAAATATTGATATTCATAATCAATAACTTGTTAGCTCCCTAATATTTGTCCCTAATATTTGGAAGGACAAAAACATAGGCTATTTTTTTTTCAGACTGTCAGTCATACACATGTATCCAGAGGATGCTGAAAAGCATTTCCGTCTCTTCTTTGAGTGATTTATGAGTCACACCCAATCCTCCTTTCTGGATCCTTCATTTTTTCCTTCCTCCCTAGGGTGCCTTGGCCCTGCATCCCCATCATCACCATCTATGGGGTTTCCTTTCTTCCTCTCAACCTCTGGCTCTGACAATCCATCATTTGGTTACATCGGAGTTTCCCTCAGTATTTAAGGGCAGGTGGTAGCGGGTGGTGAACTGGAGGGTTGGGAGTGCTTAAGACCCGAAAAGCAGGATACAGAAAAGCATTTGCTCCCAGTCCAGCCAGAGAGGAACATCTGAAAGACCAAGAAATTGCTCTTTTGGTAATACTGGCCACTTCTTATAGTAGAACCCCTAGGAAAATAATTCAAGATAGTCCTTGCTAATACTTTTTCAGTTCATTCCCTACCAGAGTGACTTTTTCTAAAATATAATTATGAGCCTGAACTCTGCTTTAAATCTTTCAGTGGTTTCCCTTGCCCTTTAGGATAATGTAGGATATTGTCCACATTTTCCAGCATGGCGAACAAGATCCCTGCTCTCTGATGAGCTAATTTTGGTTTGCCTCTCTGGCCCCACCTGCTGCTACTCTGTATTTGTCCCATGCACTCTGTGCCCATGAAACATGGGCCTGTTCAAACTCTCCAGAAGGTGCTGATTCCCTCAGGCCTCAGGTCCCTACTGAGAGGCTTTCCATTTGTGAGGTCTTCACAGATTCTTAGCCCATAACGAGTAAGCGAAAAATTTATAGAATATTAAAATATATGTCTATATTACAATGGAATATAAGATTTTATTAGAAAAATTTCTATCATCTATCAATGGTCTAAAATTATAGAGTACTAACATTATTAATATATAATAAACACATTTGAACTAGTAACTAAAACATGTATATATATTTAAATCTAATTGTCTCAATAACCCTTTTTGTAGATGGGAAACCAAGGCTTCTAAACTGAAGTTACATATCCAAGGTCCCACTGTTTCATAAGGGTAGAATGGGGATTTGAATCTCACCAATCTCTCTAGAGCCCATGATATTTACCACCACACAATTTACCTCTGCAGCGCTGTGTGTTATATGAACACCTATTAACTCTGCGTGCAGGCATCACACCATTTTACAAGATTTTATTTGTGTTCCTTACAAGATTGAGTGCTCCAAGACCAGAGATGATTCTGCTTAATTTTTGTAGCCTGATGCATTACCACAGTCCTTATCATATGGTTATATTTGCTGAGGTTACCTTTGGTTTAATTTATACAAATTTTGGAGGCTGGCTTCCTTGCCTGATCAAGTCCCATGACGTCTATCTTATCTTTCAGCTAAGTATTGAAATGTTAATCTTCTCAGTATAATCAAATTTAATTATTGCAGCTGTTTCTGTGCTCAGAGGTGGAGTGTGTGTTCTCAGTAAGTCAAACTAATAAATGAATGTAGTACAGTTCTAAGGTAGATTGTTTGCTGCTCCAGAAATTAAAAAAAAAAAAAATATGTTGCCATCCAATATGTCTCCATCCCATACTACCAGATTCCAAGACTTCCACACCAAAGGGGTGGACAATCCACAGAGAAGAAAGCCACCAGAGAGATTTAATGCAATCAGAGAAGTAATCTGCAGGGAGTTTATTTGGTATGGAATAAGCCCTGCTATTCACATTTGAAGAGACTTTCAAACAGACTGATAAAATGCTTCAATAACTCACAGAATTGGTGAAATCTGACACCTCAGAGAGATAGTTATGGGATTCTGTAAGTTTTAGAGATATGTCTTGGGGATGAATTGGATGTTGGCGGGTAAGGGAGATGCCAGGTTTCTGGATTTGACTGTTTGGATGGAGGTGTCAATAATCAAGAGAAGCCACAGAGGAGGAAGAGTAAATCACAACCACTTTCCAAAACCAGGAAGGAGGGCAAAACAGTGGAAGAAAAAAGTAATGCTTCTCCTGCTTTTAATACACACCTCTTCATTTAGGAATGACAGTAACTTAACTAGAATTAATTTACACATAAAAGATAATGTGTTAGATTTGATTACCAAATCTTAATAAAGATAGGTATAGGGCCAAGTATGGGGGCTCACCTATAATCCCAGTACTTTGGGAGGCTGAGGTAGGAGGATCACTTGAGCCTAGGAGTTTGAAACCAGCCTAGGCAACATAGTGAGACCTCATCTCTACAAAGTTTTTCCCAGCATGGTAATACATGCCTGTGGTGCCAGCTACTTAGGTGGCTGAGGTGGAAGAATCGCTTGAGCCCAGGAGGTCAAGGCTGCAATGAGCTACTGCACTCCAGCCTGGGTGACAGGGTGTGACCCCAACTCAAAAAATATATATATAAGTGTAGAATTTGCCTTAGGGACATGATATGGTTTGGCTCTGTGTCCCCAGCCAAATCTCGTCTCTAATGATAATCCCCATAATCTTCACCTGTCTAGGGAGAGACCTGGTGGGAGGTGATTGGATCATTTCCCCCATGACGTTCTTGTGATAGTGAGTGAGTTCTGATGAGATCTGATGGTTTTATAAGGGGCTCTTTCCCGTTTGCCCCTCACTCTTCTCTCTCCTGCTGCCATGTGAAGAAGATCCTTGCTTCCCCTTTGCCTTCCTCCATGATTGTAAGTTTCCTGAGGCCTCCCCCAGCCATGGGGAACTGGCTTAATTAAACCTCTTTCCTTTATAAATTATTCAGTCTTGGGTATTTCTTTATAGCAGTGTGAAAATGAACTAATACAGGACAATTGAAAGTGGGAACTCACACACAATCATGATTTTAGACATTATTTACATGTAGTGACATGTAAGGATATTAATTTTACAGTTCTACATAACACATTCCTATTAAGTAATAGGACATTATTATCATCCTAGAAATTTCTGTAGAATCCTTCTTTATAACAAGGTATGCCCCTAGAAAACAGTTTACAAGAAAATATTTATTTATTTAAATATTTAGAGCAGCTTTAATCATAATAGGTAAGAAATATATTTATAGCAGCTTTAATCATAATAGTTAAAAGTGTTATTCTGATTCTAGAACCGCACATTTGTTTTGCTCTTTTGAGAACATTGTATAAATAAGATTACACACTATGCACTCTTTTATGGCTGGCTGCTTTCACTCAGCATGTTTTTGAGGTTTATCCATGCTGTTATACTTATGTAAAAAGTGTTCCTTTTTATTCCTGAGTAATATTCCATTGCATGAATATGGGACAAGTTACATATCCATTCTTTCATTGATGCACACCTGAATGCTTCTAGTTTTGAGCTGCTATACAATGAATATTTTTGTAAGTGTATTTTAGGGTCACATATTTTCAATGATCTGGGATAAATACTTACAAGAGTAATTGCTGTTTAAAATGTAGATACATGTTTACTTTTTAAAGAAGCCGCTGAAGAGTTTTTTTTAAAGTGGTGGCTGTATAATTTTACCAGTTCCTCCCAACAATGTATGACAGATGTGGTTGCTCCACATCCTTATCAACATTTAATGTTGATAAGTCTTTTAATAGTAATCGTTCTAGCCTGTGTGCAATTGTATCTTATTGTGCTTTTAATTTGCATTTTAATAATCTCAAGCATATATTTATGTGCTCATAAGCCATTTATGTCTTCTTTTAGTATCTGTTCAAGTGTTGTATATACTTAATTATAGTATATATATGTATGTATGTGTGTGTATACATATATATATACATATATATGTATATATATAAAATTGAATTTCTCAGTCTATAAAAGTGGCATATCTTTCTATTTATTTAGGCTCTTAATTTCTATCAATGCTGTTTTAGTTCTTATCATGGAGGTTTTGCCCACTTTTGTTAAATTAATTATATATATACAAACTATATATATATAGTTTGTAAAGTTTGGCTCGTCTTCTTTTCTTAATGGTGTCTTTTGTTTACCAGAAGTTTTAAAGTTTGGTAGATTCTATGAAAAATTTTTTATTGTGATCATTGATTTCTGCTTCCTCTTTAAAAAATTTTGCCCACCTCAAGGGCACAAAGGTTAATTATTCTGTATTTTCTTCTAGAAGCTTTATAGTTTTAGCTTTTGTATTTTGTCTATGATTTATTTTGAATTAATTGGGTTATGGGGTATGGTAAGGGTTGTTTGTTTTTCCTATATGGATAGCCAGTTGTCCAGTATCTTTAGTTGGAAAGACTTTTATTTCACAGTTACATTACTTTGGTAGCCTTGTCAAAAATCATTTGGCCATATGTCTTAATTGATTTCTGGAAGATTTATTGTTTCAATGATCTATTTGCTTAACTTTCTGCCAATACTGCATGAACATACTAATTGTAATTTTGCAGTAAATCTCCGCATGTCTTATTTTAAATAATTCTTTGGACTACTATAGTTTTTTGCATTTTCACATGAATTCTACAGTCAGCTTGTAATATCTATAAAAAAATTGTCAGGATTTTGATTGGGATTGTATGAATGTATAGATTAATTTGGAGAGTATTAGCATCTTAATAAAATTGAATTTCTCAGTCTATAAAAGTGGCATATCTTTCTATTTATTTAGGCTCTTAATTTCTATCAATGCTGTTTTAGTTCTTAGCATGGAGGTTTTGCCCACTTTTGTTAAATTAATTTAAGTCACATTTATGTTTTTGGATAATATCACAAACAATATTGTTTTAAATTTTATTTTCCAATTTCTTATGGTCAATATAAAGAAATAAATTGATTTTTATAATGACTTTATAGTCTATGATCTTCAATTTACTCATTGACCTAGTAATATTTTTTGAGATTTCTTAGTATTTTCTACATACACAATTATGTTATCTACAAATATAGATAGTTATTTTCCTTTTATTTCAACCTTTATACTTTTAATTTAGTTTTCTTCTTTGTCTGGTTAGGACCTCTTATATAATGCTGAATATAAATTTAGCTGTTGATACTTAATGGCAGAGTGACATCAGCAAGAAAGCTGACTAGAGGCACCTGGCATTCATCCCCCTCCTCCACAAGAAAGAAGAAATTCAAGGCAATGAATAAACAACTAAGATTCTACTACAGTGTTAAAGAGAGGGTACTGGAGTCCAGAGGAGGAGTGGGGAGGTACCTGTGGTGCATGGAAGCCCAGGAAGGTAGCATGGAGGATGAACTCATTTTCAACAAAGGTGCTAAAAACACACAGTGAGGAAAGGATGGTCTCTTCAATAAATGGTGCTGGGAAAAGTAGATATCCACATGCAGAAGAATGAAACTAGAGCCCCATATCTTTTGCCATATAGAAAAATAAAAGCAAATAGATATAGGAGTTAAATCTAGGACTTCAAACTCTTAAATGACTAAAAGAAAACCCTCCAGAAATTCTCCAGGACATTGGACTGGGCAAAGATTTCTTGAATAATACCCTACAAGTACAGGCAACCAAAGAACAAATGGACAAATGGGATCACATCGAGTTAAAAGGCTTCTGCACAGCAAAGGAAACTATCAACAAAGTAAAGAGACAACCTACAGAATGGGAGACAATATTTTCAAACTGTCCATCTGACAAGGGATTAATAACCAGAATGTATAAGAATTATCTATAAAAAATATTATCTGATTTAAAAATAGACAAAATATATGAATAGACATTTCTCAAAAAAAGACATACAAATGGCAAACAGTTATATTAAAATGTGCTTAACGTCACTGATCATCAGAAAATGTAAATCAAAACTCCAATAATATTACCTTACCCTAGTTAAAATTAGTTTTATCCAAAAGACAAGTCATAACAAATGTGGTGAGGTTGTGGAGAAAAAGCAACCTTTGTACACTGTTAGTAGGAATGTACATTAGCACGACCACTATGGAGAGCAGTTTGAAAGTTTCCCAAAACATAAAATTAGAGCTACCGTATGATCCAGCAATCCTCTGCTAGGTATATACCTAAAAGAAATGAAATCAGTACATCAAAGACATATCTGCACTACCGCATTTATTGCAGCACTGTTCACAATAGCCAAGATTTGGAAGCAACCTAAGTGTCTACACAGAGGAATGTATAAAGAAAATGTTGTGCTTATACACAATGAAGTACTTACTATTCAGCCATTAAAAAGAATGAGAGTCTGTCATTTGCAACAATATGAAAGAAACTGGAGGTCATTGTGTTAAGTGAAATAAGCCAAGCACAGTGTGATGGTTAATACTGAGTGTCAACTTGATGGCATTGAAGGATGCAAAGTATTGATCCTGAGTGTGTCTGTGAAGGTGTTGCCAGAGGAGATTAACATTTGGGTCAGTGGGCTGGGAAAGGCAGACCCACCCTTAATCTGGGTGGGCACCATCTAATCAGCTGCCAACATGGCCAAGATATAAAGCAGGTAGAGAAATGTGAAAAGGTTAGACTGCCCTATCCTCCTAGCCTACATTTTTCTCCTGTGCTGAATGCTTCCTGTCCTCGAACATCAGACTCCAAGTTCTTCAGTTTTGGGACTTGAATTGGCTTTCTTTGCTCCTCGGCTTGCAGACGGCCTATTGTGGGACCTTGTGATTGTGTGAGTTAATACTTAATAAACTCCTTTTCCCCCAAGTCCCCAAAGTCCATTGTATCATTCTTATGCCTTTGCATCTCATAGCTTAGCTCCTACTTGTGAGAACATACAGTGTTTGGTTTTCCATTACTGAGTTACTTAACTTAGAATAATGGCCTTCAATTCCATCCATGTTGCTGCAAATACCATTATTTTGTTCCTTTGTTGGCTGAGTAGTATTCCATGGTGTGGAATTTTATTTATCCACTCATTGATTGATGGGCATTTGGGCTGGTTCCATATATTTGCAATTGTAAATTGTGCTGCTATAAACACATGTGTGCAAGTATCTTTTTCATATAATGACTTATTTTCCTCTGAGTAGATACCCAGGAGTGGACTTGCTGGATCAAATGTTAGAGCAACTTTTAGTTCTTTAAGCAATCTTTATACTGTTTTCCATAGTGGTTGTATGAGTTTACATTCCCACTAACAGTGTAAAAGTGTTCTCTTTTCACCACATCTCCACCAACATCTATTATTTTTGGATTTTTTGATTATGACCATTCTTGTAGGAGTAAGGTGGTATCACATGGTGGTTTTGATTTGCATTTCCTTGATCATTAGTGATGTTGAGCATTTTTTCACACGTTTGTTGGTCATTTGTATATCTTCTTTGAGAATTGTCTATTCATGTCCTTAGCCCTTTTTTTTTTTCTTTTTGTCTTTCTCTTTATTTTTAATCTTTTCCATTTTACAAGAGATGCTCATTTAAACAACCCAGAGGGTAGATTTGAAGGGGAAATTTTTAAGGATTATCCCCCTCCTCATTTCTTGTAAGAACAGATTTCCCCTACACAGCTAAGTAGCAGTAGCTTCCCCAACATCCCCTGGAAAGAAAAAAAAAATGTTAAAATAGGCCAGGAGTTTGAGACCATGATGGGATTTTATTTTTTTTCTTGCTGATTTGTTTGGGTTTCTTGTAGATTCTGGATGTTAGTCCTTTGTTGGCAGTATAGATTGTGGAGATTTTCTCCCACTCTGTGGGTTGTCTGTTTACTCTACTGATTATTTCTTTTGTTGTGCAGAAGCTTTTTAGTTTAAGTCCCGTCTATTGTCTATTTATCTTTGTTTTTGTTGCATTTGCTTTTGGGTTATTGCCCATGAAGTCTTTGCCTAAATCAATGTCTAGAAGGGATTTTGCAATGTTATCTTCTAGAATTTTTATGGTTTCAGGTCTTAGATTTAAGTCCTTGATCTATCTTGAGTTGATTTTTGTATAATGTGAGAGATGATGATCCAGTTTCATTCTTCCACATGTGGCTTGCCAATTATCCCAGCACCATTTGTTGAATAGGGTGTCTTTTCACCACTTTATGTTTTTGCTTGCTTTGTCAAAGATAAGTTGACTGTAGCTTTATTTCTGGGTTCTCTGTTCTGTTTCATTGGTCTATATGCCTATTTTTATACCAGTACCATGCTCTTTTGGTGACTATGGACTTACAGTATAGTTTGAATCCAGGTAATGTGATGTCTCCAGTTTTGTTCTTTTTGCTTAGTCTTGCTTTGGCTGTGCAGGCTCTTTTTTGGTTCCATATGAATTTTATGATTGTTTTTTCTAGTTGTGTGAAGAAGGATGGTGGTATTTTGATGGTAATTGCACTGAATTTGTGGATTGTTTTTGGCAGTATGGTCATTTTCACAATGTTAATTCTACCCATGTGTGAGCATGAGATGGGTTTGTATTTGTTTGTGTCATCTATGATTTCTTTCAGCAGTGTTTTGGAGTTTTCCTTGTAGAGGTCTTTCACCTCCTTGGTTAGGTATGTTCCTAAGTATTTTATTTTATTTTTTGCAGCTATGGTAAAAGGTGATGAGTTGTTGATTTGATTCTCAGCTTAGTAGCTGCTGATGTATAGCAGAGCTACTGACTTTTATACATTAATTTTGTATCTTGAAATTTTGCTGAGTTAATTTACCAGTTCTAGGAGCTTTTTGAATGAGTCTTTAGAGTTTTCTAAATATACAATCATGTCATCAGCAAATAGCCACAGTTTCACTTACTCTTTACCTTTTTTTTTTTTTTAGAGTTGCACTCTCGTTGCCCAGGCTGGAGTGCAATGGCATGATCTTGACTCACTGCAACCTCTGCCTCCTGGGTTAGAACAATTCTCCTGCCTCAGTCTCCTGAGTAGCTGGGATCATAGCCACCCACCACCATGCCTGACTAATTTTTCTAATTTTAGTAGACATGGTCTTTCACCATGTTGTCTAAGCTGGTCTTGAACTCCTGACCTCAGATAATCCACCCACCTCGGCCTCCCAAATTGCAGGGATTACAGGCATCAGCCACCGTGCCTGGCTCTGTTTACCAATTTTTATATCCTTTATTTCTCTCTCTTGTCTGATTGTTCTGGCTAGGAATTCCAGTACTATGTTGAATAGAAGTGGTGAAGGTGGGCATCCTTGTCCTGTCGAAGTTCTCTGGGGGGTTGCTTTCAACTTTTCCCTGTTCAGTATAATTTTGGCTGTGGGTTTGTCATAGTTGGCTTTTATTACCTTAAGATTTGTCCTTTTTATGCCTATTTTGTGGAGGGTTTAAGTCATAAAGGGATGCTGGATTTTTTCAAATACTTTTTCTTCATCTATTGTGATGATCATGTGATTTTAGTTTTTAATTCTGTTTATGTGGTGTATTAAATTTATTGACTTGTGTATATTAAACCATCCCTACATCCTTGGTATGAAACCCACTTGATCATGGTAGATTATCGTTTTGATTTGCTGTTGAATTCAGTTAGTTTGTTGAGGATTTTTGCATCTATGTTTATCAGGGATATTGGTCTGTAGTTTTCTTTTTTTTGTTATGTCCTTTACTGGTTTTGGTATTAGGGTGATACTGGCTTATAAAATGATTTGGGGAGGATTCCCTCTTTCCCTATCTTTTAGAATAGCATTGATAGGATTCATACCAATACTTCTTTGAATATCTGATAGAGTTCAGCTGTGAGGCTGGGTGCCCCTGTAATCTCAGCTATTCAGGAAGCTGAGATGGGAGAATTGCTTGAACCTGGGAGGTGGAGGTTGTAGTGAACAGAGATCACGCTACTGCACTCCAGGCTGGGTGAAAGAGAGACTCCATCTCAAAAACAAAGAATTCAGCTGTGAATCTGTCTGGTCCTGGACTTTTTTTTTTTTTTGGTAACTTTTTAATTACCGTTTCTATCCTGCTGCTTGTTATTAGTCTGTTCAGATTTTCTGTTTTTTCCTGACTTAATCTAGAACGGTTGTATCTTTCCAGGAATTGGTCTCCTCTAGGTTTTCTAGTTTATGCATGTAAAGGTGTTCATAGTAGCCTTGAATCTTGAATAATCTTTTGTATTTCTATGGTATTGGTTGTAATATCTCTCATTTTATTTCTAATGGAGCTTCTTTGGATCCTCCCTCTTCTTTTCTTGGTTAATTTTGCTAATGGTCTATCAATTTCTTTTATCTTTTCAAAGAACCAGCTTTTTGTTTCATTTATCTTTTAATTTTTTTGTTTCAATTTAATTTAATTCTGCTTTGCAATTTTTTTGTTTTAATTTATTTTCTTAAATTTGTTGAGACTTGTTTTATGACCTAGCGTATGGTCTATCTTGGAGCCTGTTCCATGTGCTGATGAAAATAAGATATATTCTGCAGTTATTGGGTAGAATGTTCTGTAAGTATCTGTTAAGTCCATTTGTTCCAGGGTATGGTATTAAATTTCTCTTATACCATGTTGACTGTGTTGATGCCTTATCTGGTTCTGTTGGTGGAGTGTTTAAGTCCCCCACTATTATTGTGTTGCTATCTATCTCATTTCTTAGGTCTGGAAGTAATTGTTTTATAAATTTTGAAGCTTTAGTGTTAGATGTATGTATATTTTGGATTGTAATATTTTCCTGTTGGGTGAGTTTTTTTATTTTTACATAATGTCCCTCTTTGTCTTTTTTAACTGCTGTTAAAGTTGGTTTTTGTCTGATATAAAAATAGCTATTCCTGCTCTGTTTTGGTTTCTATGAGCATGCAATATTGTTTTCCACCCCTTATCCTTAAGTTTATGAGAGTCCCTATATGTCAGGTGAGTCTCTTGAAGACACCAGATACTTGGTTAGTGGTTTTTATGCATTATGCCATTCTGTATCTTTTAAGTGAGCATTTATGCCATTTATATTCAATGTTCGTATTGAGATGTGAGGTACTATTCTTTTCACTGTGTCATTTGTTGCCTGAATACTTTGTGTTTTTTTCATTGTGTTATTCTTTCATAGATCCTGTGATATTTATCCTTTAAGAGATTTTATTTTGGTGTAATTTGGGATTTGTTTCAAGATTTAAGCTTCTTTTAGCAGTTCTTGTAATGCTGGCTTGGTGGTGGCAAATTCCCTCAGCATATGTCTGTCTGGAAAAGGCTGTCTCTTTCCTTCATTTATAAAGCTTTGTTTCAGTCAATATATAATTCTTGGCTGATAGTTGTTTCATTTAAGGAGGCAAAAGATAGGACCCCAATCCCTTCTAGCTTGTAGGGTTTCTGCTGAGAAATCTGCTATTAATCTGATAGGTTTTCTTTTATAGGTTACCTGATGCTTTTGCTTCACAGCTCTTAAATATTTTTTTTCTTCATTTTTTCTTTAGATAACCTGATGACTATGTGCTGAGGCAATGATCTTTTTGTGGTTAATTTCCCAGCTGTTCTTTGAGCTTCTTGTATTTGGATGTCTAGCTCTCTAGGAAGTTTTCCTCAATTATTCCCTCAAATATGTTTTCCAAACTTAGATTTCTCTTCTTTTTTGGAACACCAATTATTCTTAGATTTGTTCATTTAACATAATCCCAAATTTCTTAGAGGCTTTGTTCATTTGATAAAATCCTTTTTTCTCTGTCTTTATTGGATTGGGTTAATTCCAAAGCCTTGTCTTTGAGCTCTGCCAAGTTCTTTCTTCTACTTGTTTGATTCTATTGCTGAGACTTTCCAGTGCATTTTGCGTTGGTCTAAGTGTGTCCTTCATTCTGGATGTAGTGATTGTTTTCTTATCTATGCTGTCTATTTCACTGGAGATTTTTCCATTCATAGTCTGTAACTTTTTATTTATTTATTTATTTAAGTTGAACTTCACCTTCCTCTAATGCTTCCTTGATTAGCTTAATAATGGACTTTCTGAATTATTTTTCTGGCAATTCAGAGATTTCATTTTGGTTTGGATCCATTGCTGGTGAGCTAGTGTGATCTTTTGGGGGTGTTAAAAACCTTGTTGTCATAGTACCAGAATTGTTTGTCTCCTTCCTTCTCATTTGGGTAGACTATGTCAGAGGGAAGATCAGGGGCTCAAGGGCTTCTGTTCAGATTCTTTTGTCCCACAGGGCACTCCCTTGATTTGGTGCTCTCCCTTTTCCTTTAAGGACGGGGATTCCTGAGAGCTGAACTGCAGTGATTGTTATTTTTCCTCTGGATCTAGCTACCCAGTGGAGCTACTAGGCTATGGGCTGGTACTGGGGAGTGTCTTGTGATGTGACTGCAGAGAGTCCTGTGATGTGATCTGTCTTCAGGTCTCTCAGCCATGGATACCAGCACTTGCTTCAGTGGAGGTAGTGGGGGAATGAAGTGGATTCTGTGAGGGTCCTTGGTTGTACTTTTGTTGTGCACTGGTTTTGTGTTGGTTGGCCTCCAGCCAGGAGTTGTCACTTTCAAGAGCAGATTAGCTGTAGTAACATAGGGAGGATACAAGCTTGCCCTAGGGTCAGGCTCTGGGCAGGGCCACAGAGCTCCCAAGAGATTATGTCCTTTGTCTTTGACTACCAAGAGAAAGACCATCAGGTAGGGGCAGGATTAGGTGTGTCTGAGCTCAGACTCTCCTTGGGCATGAGTTGCTGCAGCTGCTGTGGGGGATGGGAGTGTGGTTCTCAGGCCAATGAAATTACGTTCCCGGGTGGATTATGGCTGCCTCTGCTGCATCATATAGGTCACCAGGGAAGTTGGGGAAAGCTGGCAGCCACAGGCCTCACCTAGCTCCCATGCAGCCCACAGCCCAAAAGGCATCTCACTCCCACCATGCCCCCACTCAATAGCACCAAATTTATTTCCAGGCAGCCAGTGAGCAGGGCTGAGAACTTGCCCCAGGCTACAAGCCACTCAGCTGAGAAAGCAAGCCTACTCACAGTTCCTCAGCTGTCCCATGGAGCCTGCAGCAGCAATCCACCTCCTTCAAAGAGTCTGTAGATTCTCTTGGCATTCCTGGTATGTTCCTGCAGTAATTCTTTGAGCAAAAGTTCATGGTGTGAGTTCCACATGCTGCTTTGTCCATCCAAGTGGGAGCTGCAAGTTAGTCCTGCCTCCTATCTACCATTTTTTCTGCCCTTTTCTCTGATGTGATTATTACACATTGCATGCCTGTATTAAAACATCTCATGTAGTTCATAAATACACACACCTACTATGTATCCACAAACATTAAACATAAAAATTTTTTTAGAAAATCCTCAAAACAAAAAATAGTGTTCCACATGTATCTGAAAATTTCTATTTGGCTGTTATTGGGTACATTCTTATTCTATAAATTTCAATTATGTAAGTCGACTGACAATGCTGTTTAAGTCTTCTGATATGTTCACTCAGTTTTCCCTGTTTATTATGTCCCTGTGAAAGGAGTTGAAGTCTTCAACTTTGTAGATTTTTTTTTCTGTCTTTAGTTTCGTTGATTTCTGCTTCATGTGTTTGGATGCCTTTTTACTGGGTAAATATGCTGAATTGATCCTTTCTCACATTACTTTAAAGAAATACCTGGGACTGGGTTGTTTATAAAGAAAAGAGGTTTAATTGGCTCATGCTTCTGCAGGCTGTGCAAGAAACAAAGCAGCATCTGCTTCTGGAAAGGTGTCAGGAAACTTCTAATCATGGTGGAAGACAAAGGGGTAGCAAGCATCTTACATGGCAGGAGCAGGAACAGGAGCAAGAAAGAGAGTGCGAGGGGAGGTGTTACACACTTTTAAACGACCAGATCTCACAAGAATTCACTATCATAAGAACAGCACTAACGGGATGGTGCTAAAACCATTCATGAGAAATCCCTCCCATGATCCAATCCTTTCCCACCAGACCTCACATCCAACATTGGGGATTATAATTCAACATGAGATTTGGGCAGTGACACAGATCCAAACCATATCATTCTACTCCTTTCCCCTCCCAAATCTCATGTTCTTCTCACATTACAAAATGCAATCATGCCTTCCCCATAATCCCCCAAATTCCTAAATAATTCTAGCATTAACTCAAAAGTCTGAAGTCGAGAGTCTCATCTGAGACAAGGCTAGTCCCTTCTGCCTATGAGCCTGTAAAAGCAAAAACAAGTTAGTTACTACCAAGATACAATGGAGGAACAGGCACTGGGTAGATATTCTCATTCCAAAAGTGAAAAAAATAGGCAAAAGAAAGGGGCTACATGTTCCATGCAAGTCGAAAACTGACTTAGACTTAACTGAATGCAGAGCAGTCATTAAATCTTAAAGCGCCAAAATAATCTCCTTTGGCATCATATCCCACAACCAGAGAATGCTGGTGCAAAGGGTGGGTTTCCAAAGCCTTGTGCAGCTCTGCCCCTATGGCTTTGTAGGGTTCAGCCCCTGGTGCTAATTTTAAGGTCTGGTCTAGAGTGCCTGTGGCTTTTCCAGGTGCAGGAATGCAAACTGTCAGTGAATCTACCATTTTGTGGTCTGCAGGACAGTGCCTTCTTCTCATAGCTCCACTAGGCAGTGCCCCAGTGGGAACTCTGTGTAGGGGCTCAAATCCCATATTTCCCCTCTTCACTGCTCTAGTAGAGGTTCTCCATGAGGGCTCTGCTCCTGCAGCAGGCTTCTGCCTGGGCACCCAGTATTTTTCATACATCCTCTAAAATCTAGGTGAAGGCTCCCAAACCTCATCTCTTGTATTCTATGCACCCACAAGCTTAATACCACGTGGAAGCTGCCAAGGCTTATGTCTTGCACTTTCTGAAGCAGTGGCCTGAGAGGCACCTGGACCCCTTTGAGCCTGGACTGGAGCTGGAGTGACTGGGATGCAAGGAGCAATGTCCTGAGACTGCACAGGGTGGCAGGGCCCTGGGCCTGGTACAAGAAACCATTCAGTCCTCTTAGCGCTCTGGGCCTGTGATAGGAGGGGCTGGCCTGAAGGTCTCTGAAATGTCTTCAAAGCCTCTTCTCCATTGTCTTGGCTCTTAGCTCCTTTTTACTTATGCAAATTTCTACAGTCTGCTTGAATCCCTCCCCTGAAAATGGGCTTTTCTTTTCTACCACACAGCCAGGCTGCAAATTTTCCAATATTTCATACTCTGTATCTCTTTTAAATATAAGTTTCAACTTTAGGTATTTTCTTTGCTCTTGCATATGAACAAACACTGTTAGAAGCACCCAGGTGACATCTTGAATGCTTTACTGCTTAGAAATTTATTCTACAGATACCCTAAATTATGACTCTCGAGGTAAAAGTTCCACCTATCCCTTGGGCAGAGGCACAATGCAGCCATGTTGTTTGCTAAGGCATGATAAAAGTGACATCTGCTCCTGTTCCCAATAAGTTTCTCATTTCCATGTGATACCTCCTCTGCCTGAACATAACTGTCCATATCACTATCAGCATTTTAGTCACAACCATTTAACCAGTCTCTAAGATGTTCCAAATTTTCCCTCATCTTCCTTTCTTCTTCTGAACCCACCAAACTCTTCTAACCTCTGCCTGTTACCCAGTTCCAAAGTTGCTTTCACATTTTCAGGTATCTTTATAGCAATGCCCCACTCCTCGGTGCCAATTTTCTGTATTAATCTGTTCTCACATTGCTGTAAAGAAATACCTGAGACTGGGTAATTTACAAAGAAAAGCTGTTTAATTGGCTCATGGTTCTGCAGGCTGTACAGAAAGCATAGCAGCATCTGCTTCTCAGGAGGCTTCAGGAAGCTTCTAATTATGGAAGGCAAAGAAGGAAAAGTTGCCTTACATGGCAGGAGCAGGAAAAAGAGAAAGAGAGAGTGAAGGGGGATGTGCTGCATACTTTTAGACAACCAGATCTCATGAGAACTTACTGTCACGACAGCAGTACCAAGAGAATGATGCTAAACCATGCATGAGAAATCCCCCACCATGGTCCAATCACCTCCCACCAGGCCCCACCTCCAACATTGGGGATTACAATTTGACTTGAGATTTGGGTGGGAACATGTATGAAAACCATATTATATGCACTTGAGATTGGTTTGTATTCTTGTCTAATTGACCCATTTATCATTATGAAATGCCCTTTCTTTGTCTCTGATAATAAACTTCATCTTGAAGTCTACTTCTAATATTAACAAAACAATGCCAGTTTTCTTATGCTTAACGTTTGCATGTTATACCAGTTATCTTCTTTTACTCTCAAACATTCTATATTCTTATACATTCTTATGAACATCATTAGTTGTGTCTTGTGGTTTTATATTGTCTGGCAATCTCTGACTTATAATTTGAGTCTTTATTGCTTTCATGAAATTATTTTTTTATATGTGGATTCTATAAGTCCTACCTACTTTTTGTTTTTGTTTTCTCTTTCATGCCTGCTTTTTGCATAAATTGAGTATTTTAAAATATTCATTTTTATCTTCTCTTTTGATTTTAATTATACCCTCCTCTGTTAATTGTTTTCAGTAGTGACTCTAAAAATTACAATAAGCATATTTAATTTCTCCTCATCTGCTTTCATAAAATATTCTACTTCTTCACAATCAATATAATAATGTTAAAAATGTATTATATAGTTACTGCTCTGCTGACTCATGTACTCTTTTTGTTAAATAGTTAAATTTTACACACACTCTAAACCACACATTACAGTGTTAAATTATTTCTCCTTAAAGAGTCAATAGCCTTTTAAATAGGCTTAAAAATTATATAGTACATTAAGAATAATTTTTAAAATGCACTTATATTTACTGAAATATTCATGCTTTATAGAAGTTTTTTTATTTCTTTCTGCATCACCAGTTTTCTATGTGATTATTTTCCTTCAGCCAAAGAAACTTTTTAAAAACACTTCATGTAGTGCAAGCCTATTGAAGATATCTTCTTAAGTTGCTTTTTCTAAAAAAAAAATTATCTTCGTTTTTGAATGATATTTTCACTGAATATAAAATTCAATTCTAGTTTGACTGTTTTTCTTTCAGCACTCTAAATATATGTTTAAATTATCTTTTAGCCTCAACTACTTTTCTGATTAAAAGTATGCTGACATTCTTCTTTTTTCCACACGTGTAATGTATGTTTTCCCTTCTGGCTACTTTAAAGAATTTTTTAAAATCTTAGTAGTTCAGTGTTTTTATAATTATCTGCTTAGGTATGGTTTTCTTTGTGTTTTTCCTGTCTGGGTTTTGCTGAGATTTATGGATTTATGAACAGACATCAGTGGTAGGCAGAATAATGTCCCCTCCCACAAAGAGATGTCTATGCCCTAATTTCTGGGATTTGTATATATGTTAGATTATATGGAAAAGGGCAACTAAGGTTGCAGATAAAATTAAGGTTATTAATTGGTAGACTTTAAAATAAGGAGATGATTCTGGATCAACTGGGTGAACCCAATGTAATCACAACAGAAAATAATCAATAGAAACAGACATAGAAATGACTTAGAGGTCAAACAGACATAGAAGTGACTCAGATGACAAAAATGTCAAATGACAAAGATTTAAAAAAAAATAATAAATATGCTAATAAATCTAAATGTTTAACAGGGAAGCAGAAGAGTCAGTGTTACTGAGAAAAGATGTGAGAGAGATTCAGTCATTACTGGATTTGAAGATGGAAGGAGGAAATAAGTCAAAAGAATGGGAACATTGTCTAGAAGCTGATATGGCAAGAAAATCGATTCTTTTTTATGGCCTGCAGAAAATAACACTACCTTGGTGACACCTTGATTTTAGCCCAGTGAGACCTGTTTTGCCTTGACTTCCATGATTGTCAGATAAGTTGTGTTGTTTTAGCTACTAAGTTTGTTATAATTTTCTACAGCAGCAACAAAAAAACTAATATAACGTCTCTTACCAAGTTTGGAAAATTGTTGGCCATTATCTCTATTTCTTTTTTCCCCATTCTCTCTCTCTCTTTTTTTATGTATTCTGGGACTCCACTTTTATGTATATTTTACAATTTGATATTTTCTCACAGATCTTTGATGTTCTATTATTTTTACTCTCTCTGTGTTTAAGTTTTAATAACATATATATATAGTTTTTGAGACAGAGTCTTGCTCTGTCATCCAGGCTGGAGTGCAGTGGTGCAATCATGGCTTACTACAGATTCAATTTCCCAGGCTCAAGAGATCCTTCCACCTTGGCCTCCCAAGTAGCTGGGACTATAGGTACACACCACCATGCCTTGCCAGTTTCTTTTTTCTTTTTTTTTTAATAGAGACAAGATCTCACTATGTTGCTCAGTCTGGCTCAAACTACCAGGCTCAAGCAATTCTCCCACCTCTGCCTCCCAAAGCATTGGGATTACAGATGTGAGCCACTGCACCGAGCCAATAATTTCTTTTCACCTGTATTCCAGTTCTCTGATCATTTCCCCTCTGTTATCTTTTAAAAAATATTTTCAGTATTTCCACTTGATATGTTTTTACTATAGTTTTTATTTCTTTTTAGTATAGTTTTGTTTCTTTTTACTATAGTTTTTATTCCATTTATCCTTTCTGTGTATTTTTTTTCCACTGGATTTGTTAACACATTTATCACAGTTATTTTAAAGTCTCATAATTCTAACATCTGAGTCATCTTTATGTTTGTCTCTATTAATTATTCCCTCCCTTAACAGTAGGCCATATTCTCTTGCATCTTTGAATGTTTCATAATTTTTAATTGAATGCCAAATATTACATATAAAAGAATAGCAGAGACTAAAGTAAATAATGTTTATACCCAGAAAATGACATTGTTCTTCTTTTATCAAACTGTTAGTGTGTGAGGGGTGGCAGGGTATGTTGGAGCAATTTAGTTGTAGTCTATAGGTGAGCTGGCTCTGAGATTTGCTGTTGCTTTAGTTAAATTCAGCTTTTTAGAAGCATCAAATTAATTGTGGGTGGAGTCATTTTTTTTTTTTTAATTCAGAGTTTGGGTTCTGACTACCTAGGAGGAATGTCTCATTTCTCGTATTTGGCCATCAGACTTTAACAAGACCTATGCACCTGAAAATCAGTGTAAATCTTTCTCATTTCTCTTGCCCATCTCTCAGTCATAGATGATTAGTTCTTAATTATATGTAAGGTTCAAAATGCCTGCCGGGTTTTTGAAATTCTCTTTCTCTACCCTTATACCTCAGTAAGTTTTGCAAATCTGTATCACAATGTGGTTTTGTTTAGCTCTCCTGAATCTTCCCCAGGTTCAGAATGTCACTTCTTCAAGCTCAGTGTAAGGCCCCCATGACCTGTAGGGTTTCTCTCAGTTCTCTTGCTTTGCCCTCAGAATTAAACAGGTGCATGAGCCTGTGCCTTCAGAGTCACCACTTTCTCTTCATTGCTCTTCTATCTTCTCTCTGACTTGGTATCTTTTCCATGAGGCAGAAGATCTGGCTGCCAGCATATTGGGGCTCACATACTTGTAGTTTTTTGAACAGAGAGCAAAATAATCACCACTGGCAGCTTTAGTTTAGTTTTGTTTTTTTTAAATCCCTCAGAGTAGTAATAACCAATAATAATTCGAAAAACAGAGGTTAATATTTATTGGATATACAATGTGTGCAAGGCAATTGTTAAGCATCTGTCTCTATATGTTTAACATGGATATTTACATAATAGGCATGTCATAGTAGAAATAAAATATGTATATATCAATATAGTCAATACTCATTATTCATGAATTTTGTATTTGAAAGTTCACTGAAATTTTGTGGTCATTCATGGGCACACATAACAGAACAGCAAAAGATTTAATTCACCTCATGCACAAGTTCTCAGCCGAGGAATAAGGTGACACTGCCTTCTTGTCATTATGTGTGTGTGTATGTGTGTGTGTGTGAATCCTTACAATAATCGTATGAGATACCTACTATTATTATCTTTTTGTCTTCTTTTTTAGGAAATTAAGGCTCAGAGACATTTCTCTAAGATCATACAAACACTAAATAAAAGTGACAAAAGTTGCATTCAAAGGAAGACTGGATTTTTTTTTGTTTTTTTGGTTTTTTTAGATCTCACTCTCTTAGCAACTATACTTTACCACTTTAGTTGGCTTGGCTTATGTTTCATGATTGTCTCTGGAGGAATAACTGCGTTCAAGTGATGGAAGACCAAACTGGCTTAGTTTGGGACATATGCCTACCTCTCTAACAGTTCAGCTACCCAGTTTGTTGAATGGCTTCTACAAGGAGAGGCAAAGAGGGAGATTTCGAATCTGACAGAGGCACCACAGAGATGGCTGACAGATTGCATCCTGAAGCCATGACTTGCAGGGATTCTTATGAGAGTTTTGTATTTCCATACTGGGAAGCTCTGATGAATGCAAAGGAGAAAAAGCATGGATGTCAGATGGATCTCCTCCTAAAGCCTGACTTTGCTTTTTACGATTACTATGGGTATGGCCTCTAGGAATATCACCTAGTCTTTCTCAGATTGTTTCATCTATAAAATAGGTCTGATACTTACCCTTACATGGGGACTATGAAAATCAAATAAGATAGATAATATTGTAACAGGTCTTGCCCAGCAGAAGTATTCCATGATAACTTCTTCCACTCTATGGTAGCACCTTTTAAGTAAATGGTCAACCACAGGTTCTACCTCAATAGAATATCCTAAATTTTTGCTTTTAGTTTATCATCTCTCTGGGAATCCTACAATTCCTTTACTAGCATTCCAGCCAGAAAATGAGATTTGGACTGGTATTACATAGGAAATACTAAGTTGGTTGCCAACTTGATATTTTCCTTTAAATCCAGAAGAAATTTAGTGCAACACAAAGCTTCAACAATACCAATCATTTTTCTCTCTTTCTGTTGCATCCTAATAATTTCTATCAATCTTAAGATGCTTCCTTCAATGATTGTCCTTAGAGTTATTCCTCAAAAAATGTTTTTTAAAATATAGTAAAATTTACCTAACATAAAATGTATCATTTTAACCATTCTTTTTGATGCATGTATTTATTTATTTTTATTGGGTGAAATATACATAAAATATATGACTTTATCATTTAGATGTACAGTTCAGTGGCATTAAGTGTGTTCACATGGTTGTACAACCATTATCACTATACATTTTGAGAACTTTTACATCTTTCTAAACTGAAGCTCTGTACCTTTTAAACAATAACTCCCAATTCCTCCCTCCTCCTTGGGTTATTTCTTTGATCTAAGGTATTGTCATCAGAAACTGTCACCAAAAATGCACATATGTTTCCTGGGTATGGAGAAAGGCTAGCACATTAACACCTTACAGTTGATAAACATTAATACAATACAAAGACAAACATTTATTAGTGCTACCTTTGTACTAGGAATTATGTTAAGCACTTCAAAGGCATTATCTAATTTAATACTCTCAATAAACCTGGGATGAAGAATTTTTAATTTGAAAAATGAGAAAATCAAAGCACAGAGAAATTAAATAGCTTTGTCCAAGATTGCACAGATGGCTTGAGGCAGAGCTGGCATTTGAGCTCAAGCCCTATAAATCTGATATGGGAAGGCATTACCTGGAATATTTGTTATTTATGCAGATTTTCATTTAAGACAGGGCCAGAGAATCTACATTTTTAGCAAGCATAATAGACGATGTTTCTTGGACTTTAACATAAGAATCAACAGGAAGGCTTGTTAAAACAGAGATTCCCATCCATCACCTCTAGAGAGGTTGATTCAGGATGTTTAGAGTGGAACCTGAGAGTCAGCATATGTAACAAGCTCCCAGGTGATGCCAATGTTTCTGGCCAGATTTTGAGTAACAAACCTCTAGGCGTTTCTGATTCTGGTGGTGTGGATCACTCTGAAAAACATCACTATTTCAAATTATCTGCATAGTTAACTGGTTAGCTGAGAGTTATCTACAGAGAAAAGGAAGGAGCTTCTGGGTTTGGGTCAAACACCAGAAAAGTTGAGACAAGAGGGAAAGGGTAGGAAATTATTCAGACATGGACCCCTGACAGATGAGAAGGTCAATAGAGATCCGCTGAGAGCTTGGCTAGACTGTCTAGGCAGAGGCCAGGCTCCCAGGCCAAGGGTTGGTTGACTACCAGGTAAAAGTGTCACTCAATGAGGCAAGCTGGGGAAGAGGCAAGGTTGTCAATGAAAATTGTGGGCATCAAACAAGGTGCAATGTCCATAACCAAAACTAGGACCTAGAGACAGAAAATGCAGAAAAGGGGCCCAACTATTTTGTCGAGGGTATCCAGGGCTCAAATAATCTACAAAAGACTATGGGGAGTATTGATCCCACATAGAGATGTTACAGCTGTGCTTGACTACCCATCACCAGCTGAGGTGGCTGGGATGATGAAGGCCACCAGGCTAGTCTCCTCTTCTACAATATTTGTAGTGCCTGCAAATTATTTTAGTTAGAAATCATTGCACTAACTGAGATCAAGACCCCTGAGAGCTTCCAACTCATGGAGCGCAGTTACAGAAGTCAAGGGTCTGGTGATATATTCTAACAGCAACTTGGGCTCATGGCCCACTTAAAAAGTTTGCTTGGGCAGTAGGGTCAGTATGATGCTATTGTGTATTCTGTAAATGCAAAGTAATTGAGGTCACAAGTAGGAAAATAATTTACTATGCTCAGCAATAGTATTATCCATATGATCCTAGCCTGGAGTATGCCTCCCATTGCCCTCTGCTGCTGATCTGAAGGAGACTTGCCTATAATGTCTTCAAGATAAGAAACTACTGGGGTGGATCAAGAAAATCTTCTTGATTTCTCCCTTATACTCCCTCTTTTATCTAGATGTACATCTGACTAGGGGAAGTTATCTAGCAACTATGGACAGTTATGACATCTATTCTTCATCATTCCTTGTAATTACCTCATTTCAAAAACAAGTATGTTTTAAAATAACTTTTATTTTTCTGATTGCAAAGGCACTGTGTGTCATTGTAGAAACTGGATGGAAAATGAAAGTAAGTACCCACTAAATATTGTTTTCTGTGCTCTTCCAGGCACTGCAGATATAAGGGTGAACTGTTATTATAGTATCCACAACCTAACCTCCCAAAAGTGATCACCATTAACATTTGTTTGTTTATTTTTGTTTGGCTTTATCAAGATCCTGCTCCACATACTGTTTTATATCCCACTTTAAAACTTAGCAGTGTTTCATGGAAAATATCCCAATGTCATTACCTAATTGCTGCATAGTGTTTGTATTCCATCTCAAAAGTCTGAACACCTTTATTCCACTTATTAACCACTACCTCTTGCCACTTCTTATCTAGACCATCTATCTAAGTCCCTTGGTACCCTCAGAACAACCCAACATCCCATGGTCTACAACTTCAAGTTCTTTTTCATCAATATTCTTAACTTCCTAGTCTTCATATCAGTGATTTGATCGCAAGTTGGTCAGTCAGCAGCTTCTTTTTAGCCATGTTTTATACTACACTGATTCCCTCTGAAGCTGTTGGCTTGGTTCAAACACTTGCATTTTGAATGATGTCAGAAACTCTGAATTCTAGCAACCATTGGCACAGAATAAGCTTCTTACAAATATGTTTAATGTATTGCTGACTATAAAATACTCATCAACTCAGATATATTAGGTGAAAGTCCTTTGAGCAAAATACTGCATATTGCAAACCTGATTCTTGCCCCCACATAATTCATGCTGACGCAGGTTGTCTGTGTGTGTTTGAGAATATCTTTCAACATTGATCATTGTAATTCTAAAGAGTAATGGTTTCTCCCCTGAAAGAACACAAAACCTTATCCAATAATATTGCCTTCCCAAACTGTATGTTACAAAAGCAACATCGTTGAAAAATTCTAGATCTATAAAGAAAAGAAAATTTAGGTTTTGGATATTCAGTTAAATGTCTTCATCTAAATTGTGTGCAGATTGCAATTGGCTATGCATCGAAAGGAGAGAGAGAGAGAGAGAGACAGAGACAGAGAGAGAGAGAGAGGGAGAGGCATGGAAACTATACTGACAAAGAATGGAACCCTCCCACTCCCCTATTGCCCCTCCCTCCACCAGGTTCAATCACCTCACTCTTCATTCAGCCAAAGCACAAGGATTTAAAATTATGTCTCTTTTCTGTAAAGAATCATAATATCCCTTTAGGCATTACAAAACAGAGAACTGAGCTTAATACTAGAGAATAAAACCAAGAACCTGTCTTCTCTCCTGGCTGAAATATAGTATTTTCTCTTTAAAATAATGTTGAAGGAAGGTGAACCTTTAAACCTACAGATTTGCAGCCTAACACTGTAATTTATTTCTCCTGGCAACCGTTGCAATATTCCTAGATTTATGTAGAGAAGAAAAAATATAATTCTATTTGGAATGGACAAAACTCTAGAAAGAAAAAAACAAGTATTTTGGCTTTCATTGGTAAAAGGGGAAAATAGACTATGGGAATGTAATAGTCCATTGTCCAATCCTCTGAGGATTTTAGAAGGTAATTATAGGACAGTATTATATATTCAAAATATTCAAAATTGAGTATAAGGATCAGACTGCCCAAATACTACCAAATTAATCTTATCAACTAATAATAATGGATGGATGAAAAGGTTTAAAATTTGCAGAAGCATAGAAAAAATGACAGCAAAATAGTTATTGACTAACAAGAGCTTGTGTGCCGGGAAGGGGCATGTTAAATAATCAGCTTCATCTCTTTTGGGCTTGTTGCAAAAGCAAAGACATGAGAATTCTAAGTTTCTCTATTCTTCAGCAAATAGATAATTTGTGGCTTTGTAATTTGTTTAAAAATGAGGGTCATATTTCATATAAAATGTGATGATTATTAATGTGCAGAAAATATGCTGGTAGCAATAGGATGAAAAAAGCTTCTAAATCTGAACAAACATCAGCATAATATTTATTGAGGTTATATAAGTGAAACACGTGGTAGCCTCAAATAATAGGCTGGCACTGAAAATTTTTACTGTGGTCCCTGAGACATTTCCTTCTGAAATTTAGTTGTTGGCACCTGATTATTGCTTCAGTGAGTTTGGCTCCCTAGGGATTAAGATGAGGAGACAATGCCAGAGTGCAGAAAAACTTACATGATTTTTTTTTTTTTGAGATGGAATCTCGCTCTGTTGCTAGGCTGGAGTACAGTGGTGAGATCTCGGTTCACTGCAACCTCCACCCCCTGGGTTCAGGTGATTTTCCTGCCTCAGCCTCCCAGGTAGCTGGGACTACAGGTATGCACCACCATGCCCAGCTAATTTTTGTATTTTTAGTAGAGATGAGGTTTCACCATGTTGGCCAGGATGTTCTCGATCTCTTGACCTTTTGATCTGCCTGCCTTGGCCTCCCAAAGTGCTGGGATTATAGGTGTGAGCCACTGCACCTGGCCAACTTACATGATTTTACAAAGAATGGCCAAGAATAAACTTAGAGCAGCGATATTTTTGACTCCCAGATTCTCTTCTGACATCAACTCAGAGCTGGCTTCTCATTCTATTGAAATACATTTTACATTTTTATAATCATAATTTTAAGTTAATATTTTTTAATTATAAAATAAAACCAACCTATGGTACAAAATTTGAAAAACTACACTTAAGCAAAGAGAACAACATAAGCATGTTTGTATCTTTATTCTGTTTTACCAAGGGCCTCTTTCCCCCACACATATACAAGGGTTAAGAAGTGGGGGGGAATGAAGGAATGAAAATATAGGAATTTTGCATTGGTACTTACTATTACATCCTGAGCAGTTCTACCTTTATGATTTTGTTGAAGTATCATTAATAGCTATTTTATATTTTATTATTATCTATCAAACTACTTCCCTACTGTTGGACACATGTAAATATTTCACAAGGAATATTAGTCATGATTTTCTTCAGGGACGCCTGTGACTCTAGCTACTCTCCAAATGTTGATAATCCCTGACTTCATATTGAAGCATTTGGCCCTTTTTTAGGTAGGTAACAGGGAACCACTAGCAAGTTTTGGCCTCAGATTAGCTGAGGCCAGTATAATAAAGAGACATGATAAAAACGTACTGAGTGACTAATCTGAACTAGAATGTAGGATGTCTCAGAGACATCAGAACACTTGTGTGGTCCATGTCACATTTTCTTAGCCTTTCTTCTAATTCTAGCTCCTGTTTGGGGGACAGCTTTATCTGTGTGCAAATGGCAGTACCTTGTTTGGGAACCATTCTCTATACTTCTTGCTTTGCCCAGGGACTTCTCTGCTGCAGGCCTGGGCATGCCTGATTGGCATTCAATACTAGCCACTCGTGCATGTGCAACCCAGGATTTGGGGAAGTTAGCATATACAGAGCAACCTTTGAGTAATGTAGGACAGAAGACCATAGAAAAATCCTTTTCTGTTCTTTTTTCAGAAGATGGTGCAAAGAGGCATTTCCTAAGACTTCTCAGCTGGCACTGTGGCCTAAGCAGCCACTTGTCTTGTAACCACCCAGTGGGTTCACCTTGCCTGCTGCCTAGACAGAGCCAATTTGTCAAAACAGGGGAATTGTCATGGAAAAAGAGTAATTCACAGAGTTGACTGTGTGGGAGACCGGAGTTTTATTATTACTCAAATCAGTCTCCAGCATATGGGGATCAGGTTTTTAAAGATAATTTGGTGAGTAGGGGCTCGGGAATTGAGGAGTGATGATTGGTCACCTTGGAGATGGAATCAAACGGGGTCAAAGTGAAGTTTTCTTGCTGTCTTCTATTCCTGGGTGGGATCACAGAACTGGTTGAGTCAGATTATAAGTCTGGGTGTGGTGTCAGCTGATTCACTGAGTGAAGAGTCTGCAAAATATCTCGAGCACTGATCTGAAGTTTTACAATAGTGATATTATCCACAGGAGCAATTTGGGAGGTTCAGACTCTTGCAGCCAGAGGCTGCATAACCCCTAAACCATAATTTCTCATCTTGTAGCTAATTTGTTAGTCCTGCAAAGGCAGACTGGTCCCCAGGAAAGAAGAGGGTCTTTTCCGGAAAGGGCCATTATCAATTTTGTTTCAGAGTCAAACCATACACTAAATTTCTTCCCTAGGTTAGTTTGGCCTACACCCAGGAATGAATAAGGACAGATTAAAGGTTAGAAGCAAGATGGAGTTGGTTAGGTTTCATCTTTTTCACTGTCATAATTTCCTTAGTTATCATTTTTGCAAAGGCAGTTTCCGTCTCGTAGAGCAGTGGCAAATTTGACAATGTAAACTTGTACTGGCTCTCTTTCTCTTACCATGTCTCTCATACCTGCTCCTAAATAAACTATTCATGCATAAGCTTTTATCACAAGATTAGTCTTGGGAGAGCCCATGCCAAGGAAGGAAGGAAGGAAGGAAGGAAAGAATATAATTGCCTTTCCCCAGAGAGGCTTTCTCAGTCTAAACTAGAATACCTATTAATATACCACACTTTTATCTTAGAGTGGTTACAGTATCTTTACATTTTTTTATTTGTACGACTACATATTTATCACTCTCTTCTCCCATTTGAGTGTAAGAGCCTTGAAGCAAAGGCCATGTCATTTTGATTCACTATTATATCCCCGGTACTTAATAAAAATGTATCAGATAAACAAAATAGTGAATGTGATTTTAAAACTTTCCTCTAAACCCCACACTTCTGCAGTCTAGGCTGTCAGAAGCTATACTCTCTATTTCATCTTTTTTGGTGGTAGGGGTTATTGTCTCTGATTTTCTTAGAAAGACACGTGACATTAATTAGGATAAAACAGAATTTCATTGATCCTCCCATTTACCAGGTTTATTGTTGTTAATTGAATTTCTTCACTTCGATTTTGTGTATTCTAAGTAAAATCTCGTTTCCTCAGTTCAGGGTCCTCGTAACTGCAGTTGATCTGTTTCATTGTGTCCCAAATTAAGACAATTTGGGAGTTTCCTGACCTCCCCTGTTCTCTTTCCAGAGGATTCTTCGAAGATTAGCTGAAGGCAGTATAATTAAAAAAAAAAAACAAAAACAAAAATAAAAATGTGTTGAGTGCCACGGTGCTTTTTACATTGACATGCACAGTCTATTGAAAGGAAGAATCATCCTCTGTATTTTACGCTGAAGAGAATGAGGCTCAGAGAGATTACGTGAAATACCCAAATTCACACAACTAATACGGGGTCTCATTCCAAAACCTGTGCTGTTAACTATTACATTTAAGAGCTGCTTGAATCCACTGAACTTCCGTTTCTTTTGAATCAACAGGAAGGATTTTTCCTGCCTTCTGCAGTCATCCTTAGTCCTTCAGGGCAGCGGAGAAGAATCTAATCAGGACCCCTGACCTTGTCATTCATTCTTTTTCTCACTCTTAAGTTAACTGCAGGCACCCTAGGGAATGGAATTGTAACTGCTTTGGACTTCAGGGGAGCAGGCCTAGCCAGAAAAACCACGTCAAAGTTCTCACAGCAAAACCAAGGGTAATGTTTTTTGGATATTAATGTGCTCTCTCTCTCTCTTTCTCTCTTTCTCTTTCTTTTCTACCCGCTCACTTTCTCTTTCCGTGTCTGCCTTACTTTGGGTGGAAGTGAGGGTAACAGAAGGAATAGAAGGATATCTTCATTGAACTTTATTTTTTTCTGAAATACAAATTTATTTAAAATTGGTCTCTGAGGATTTGCAAGTTTTTACTATTGGGCACTGTGACAGTTTAAACTGTAGCTTCTTGGCATTGAATCTAAATCTATGAAAATAAATCCTATTGGGAAGCTCATTTCTTAATTACAGGACATATTAGTATCTAGCTTTAAGAGTTTTGTAGTGGGTTAAAGAAATATTTTAGTTAGAAGAAAGCTTTCTCTTAATCTTTTTGCTATAGTGACGTCAATGAAGTATCATAACCATTAGTTTAAAATAAAAATAACATAAAGAGAAAAATGTGCCGGAACAAAAAGAGATGCTTTGAATACTTTGGAAATGAGTCAGAGAAGAAATATAAATTTTAAAAATAACAATTCTGTTTTCTTTTATGTGGAGTAAATCCTGAGGAAGACTCATATACTGCAGTGCTGATTTTATTCTAGGTAGAACTGTGGATAGGCAAAATTTTTTTGCATGTAAAAGAAAATTAGGGTGAAATTAACTCTGATCTGAATTGGACTTCGGTAAGTAACAGCAATTCCCAAAGTTAATGGTTAGATATTAAATTTTACATATTTGAGTAACATATTTAAATATATTATCTAAATTCATTTAAGACCTTCCCTGCTATGAAGAAATTTTACTTACTCTGAGTTGAAATTGAGGAATAATGCAAATGAAGAGTCTCCCTGTAGAAAGTACTTGAGTCCCTGGGTCTGTGTGCCGTGAAACTGTAGTGAGTCTTCACCATTATTCTACTCCAGGGAATATGGTCTCATAACAGCCTTTCCCTCCTGTTCATTCCCCCAAGGCTGTGTCACTGCATCTTTTCGTACCTTCAATTCAGGCCACCATGCCAAACATTCATCACTTTGTAGATGTTCGAGGAGCACCTGCCACCCGCCAGGCACTTTGCTAAATACTTGGAATAGGGTAGCAGACCGGGAGTACAAGTGGTCTGTGTCCTCAAAAAGCTGTCAGTTTCGAGGAAAGTAGAGGACTGGGCAAGTATATTAAGAGTGAAATGCATGTTACAAAAAAGTTGGGGCCAGCCGTGGTGGCTCAGGCCTATAATCCCAGCACTTTGGGAGGCTAAGGTGGGTGGATCACTTGAAGTCAGGAGTTCAAGACCAGCCTGGCCAACATACTGAAACCCCGTCTCTACTGAAAATACAAAAAATTATCATGGCAGAGTAGTTTGTGCGTATACTCCCAGCTACTCGAAAGCCTGAGGCAGGAGGATTGCTTGAGACTGGGGAGGCAAATGTTACAGTGAGCTGAGATTGTGCCACTGCATTCCAGCCTAGGCAACAGAGCAAGACTGACTCCATCTCAAAAAGCAAACAAACAAATAAACAAACAAACAAGAAACTTGGAAGTAAAAGGTGCTGAGGAAGTAAATATGACAGAGGGAACTAGCAAAGACCTTCATGATTCTAGAAAAATGTATGATCTTCTTTTTGATCCCCTAGGGAAATGGAACATTTATAAAATAATAATGCTGATAATAATAGTAATGATGGTTAACTTTTGTTGAATATTTATTGTTGGCAAGACATTTAAGCAATTCTGTAAACCTTAATTGTATATTACCAAGTGAAAGAAGCCAATTTTAAAAGGCTATATATACTATATGATTTCACCAGGCCCTTGGCACTCAATGAATAGGAAATATTTTTAAGAGAATAATGATGAGGATGATGATGGTGATGATGACACTGAGAAAGATGATGTAACCAAACATAGCTTTCATAGCCTTCTTTAACCTTACCTGCCAAAACATCAAAACAAAATTGAGGTGCTAATTGTAATACATAAAATGGACTTTACTATTTCGATGTTTTGCTCTCCTTTTCCTTTTCTTTTTTTTTAATATGAAAAGAAAGATTTACCTAGTTTTATCATTCCCTTTTCATTCTGTTAACCCTGACTATACCTTCATAAATAGCACTTTTATTAAAGTGTCTTCATTTGAGTCTTCTGGGGTGAAATCTGTTTTCTGCTGGCACGCTTACTGATAGAGAATATTCTAAGCACATTTGGCAAACCGATGTAGGACAGAAAGGCATTTCCAACTCTTTTGTGGTTTTGTTGTTGTGTTTGTTCAATTGAGCATAAAAATTACACAGTGAAACAGGTTGAAATGTCTTTTAGTTCTTACTCTGAATTCCTACTTTGTATTTTCTCTGGACTGTTCTTAACACATTTTCAAGAAAGTATAATTTTCTGTTAAATGCACAATTATTTACAATTTTGTTATATTTGTGTGATTTTATAAAAAGGTCTCTTAGCCACTCTTCTCTTTCTAAAGAATTATACTTCAAATAGAATAATGAAAATAAATGGGAAGTGGTATTTAAATATGTATATAAATATTTGTTATATAGCTGTTTCTCCGGAACACATATGGTGGTTAAATCATACCACTAAAAGTTTCAAATCACTTTATTAGCTTAGACATTTGTTTTATTTACTGTTTCCTGAAACAAGTATGCTTTTAGGATGGGGAATGATAAACATTTTACATTTCTGGCATTTGCACTGGAATTATCAGATTAGGGTTTAACCTACTGCCCACAGGTTATTTAGTTGTTCTTTTCTATGATGCAAGCTGGGATTAGGTCAAATGCATCCTATTGGTTACCTTTTTCTCTCATAGACACATCTGTAACTGTTACATTGATTAACTTGATTGTAGCTGTCACTTTGAACATTTTTAGAAAATTCATATGTGAAAACTGAAGTCTGCAGATTACTTAGTGGAGGATTACTTGGATTGCCTTGTAGCACTATCTGGATAACCTTGGACAGACCCTTTAATATCTCTGAATTACAGTATCCCCTCCTGTGGGATGGGAATGATAATACCTTCCTACACAGAAAACTCATTGTGGAGCATGATGCAAATGTAAGGGGAGAGCCATTTAACTCTATATTTAGAAAGATTCTTTTGATAGTGTTATTTAATGTCTTATGGTCCCTGGAGACTCAAAACACTCTGAAAAATATTCCAGCTAGTTTCAGTTGGGAGTTCTAACCTTAGAAAGTAAACCATGTGGAAAGTGTTTCATGGTGTATATTTGAATAAATTTTTGCTTGAAAGCTCATAAAATTTCATATATGTATATATATATTCACACACATATATAAAATCATTTTTGGTATCCTTCTAATTTTCCCTTCCTTTGGTAACAAATAATATTTTTTGCAAAATGAACAATGCTTCAAAGTGAGCATTTTTCTTTCATGTCTAGGATCCTCAAGGGGAAAACTTGGGAAATATATTCCTGTTTGGTATGACTTTCCTGTAGACATTTCAGAACTGCAGAACCATTATGGGGAACTTTTTTTTTTTATGCAATAGCATTTCTTTTGAATAGTTCTCTTTTTCCCAAAGAATGTTTCCTCCTGGATTTTCTCAGCTGGTACTTTGGTATTTATGGCCTAAGTGATTTAGTAAATGTAAGAAAACGATGTTCACTGGTCAGTGTAAGAGGGAATATGAGGAATCTGTGTCTGTAAGCTGAATAAATACATTTAGCTGTATTGAAATTAACCTCTGTATCCTGGAGCCAGAATGTGGAATATAAAGAAATAAAGATGTGGGATAATATACATTCTAGATAGATAAATGACCCATGGACTCATATATTATCAAGGTGTAGATTTTCTACAGTGGATTTCAAGTCCTGAACTTTTTATGCCTCTCCATTCTTCATATTTTGAAGTAAAATTCTCTCTTTTTAAAAAACAGATAATATGTGATAAAGGAATAACAATAGGCAATTCTATTAGTCAAGAAAGGCTGGATGCTATGACAAGAGCAACGAAACATGTAAAATGCAATGCGATATACATTTATTTCTCGTTGGTGAATGATGGTTGCATGTGGTTGGTGGTGGTGGAGCTCTCTTCCATAGTCATTTATACATCCAGGCTCCTTTTATCTTGTGATTCCACCTGCTCTAGGTCCTTTGGGTGATCTCTATTCTGCTGGTTGACAAGGAAATGAATGAGAATAGTGTCTTGAAGGTATTTATGAGCCAGACCAGTAAATGACATGCATCAATTTATCTTACAGTCTAGTTTCATAGATGTATCTAATTGCAAGAAAGGCTGAAAAATTAATTTAGTTGTGTTCCTAGAAACAAGAGAACAAGTAGCTTTTATTGAATGCTTACCTGTGCCAGGTACTGTTCTGTGTCCACTTTATGGGTCAAATCACTTAATTCTGAGAACAACCCTAAGAGATTGATACTTTAATTATATCATATTCCAGATGAGGATGCTGAAGCCCACCCAAGGAAGCTCTTTAACCTGTTTGAGTCATAGAGCTAGTGAACAGCTGAGCCAGCATAGGAGATCAAGTAATCTGGCTTGAGAAACCAGCTTCAAAATCATTACACATTCTGCTTTTATACACATAAACAAGGTTTATGGAATCACTATAATATTCACTAAATGTAGGAAATAAATAAACATGTTAATTTTTTATATGTCATCTAAGCTTATAAGATCATAACACCTAGGATTGACACAGTGGTGGCATAAAGCAGTTATAGTATGAAATTCAGTCATAAGCAACAGGAGCCTTTAAAATGGGATTTGCCCTTTGGCCCAGCAATTCTACCAGTTTTTAAAGAAAACCCTCAAATAAATACAAGAAGTTGTATGTAGAAAGACATTTATTATAATGTTGTTTAAAATAGCAAAAATGTGGAAACAACCCAGCTGCCTGATAATAAGTATAGTTTCAATAAATGTTGAGATATACACAACGGATTATTTTGTAACTACTAAAGATGAGGATGCACATGGATACTTATGACAAAGTATGTTTATTTACTATTTATAAATATGTAAATTACAAAATATTGTATATATCAGAAAAAATATTTTTGTTTAAAAAGTGTATATTTGTATAGGAAAACCTTGGAAAAGACAGAAACAAAATGTTAATATTGGTTAATGCTAGGTGGTGAAATCTTTGGTTTTAAAAATGTTGCTTATTTTTATTTTCTAATACTGCTATAAAAGCATGCTTTCCCTGTCTGATGAAAAAAAGAAAGCACTAAAGCAGAAAGTGAAAATTAAAAAGAAAATACATTTGCTCAATGTGGAGCGTGCCAGTGAGATGTACCCGTTTATAAATGCCATAAAACGTCAGACCATTATGAGGAACCATCTATTAAATTCATTTTCATGCATTCAATTATCATATGCTCATTCATCCTATTATCAACAAGAAAGACGCAACCTTGTTGTCAAAGAACTTATTTAGGAGGGAGAAAAGAGGCAAAAGATGTACCAAATTCTGAGAAAACAGCATTCAAAGATATGCTTTGTTGGGGGCCATATTTTTATATGAAATAATTTAGCACAAATTGTGGCTGCTATCAATCACATTTAGTTGTCATTATCATCCTTAAGTTATTCAGTGGCAGAAAAATCATTCTCATTTTGCCAGGACCTTACCTCAAATGTCTGAGAATATTCTAAAGAAGCTTCTATAAGGGTCCATTCATCAGATGAGAGGGCCACTTGAGTAGGGCAGAAGCTTATAGAATTTCTTAAGGACTCTTATGGGTTAAAAATCTTCTGAAATATCTCCATGGATAATTTACTAGGAGGCCTTGAATTTCTTTTTAAATAATGGCATTTCCATTTTTCATGGTGTATATGTGAGCTTCTGGAGAGCGAGGCATCAATTTGATTTAATTCAATTCAACAGACATTTATTGTAATTGCATTATATTTACTATAATTGCATTATAGCATTTACCATCACTTCAGGAGGAATCTCAGTAATTAGAGACCTCAGCAGTCAGTCATTTTTGCCTTTTGTCTAAGTGTAGGATACCTTTGGGCCTCTGCTGACCCAGAATACTGTGCTGTAATTGTCTGTTTATCCCAGGAGACAATATCCTTGAGGCCAGAGACTATGTCCTCCCATCACTCCAAGTGATTCCTGGAACATGGTTGGCACTCATAATTACCTTCTGGGAAAATCCACTCCTCATTCTTTTGCCCCTTTTTAACATTTAATTGCTCATTAGTATTTCTTTCAAAGGAATTGCTAGAGAATAGCTAGAAAAGAGGAGGAATCATTGGTCAGTCATAAACATTTAATGAGATAGCTGAAGAAATTACAGTTGGAATTAGAAAATTATAGCACAATTTTAAAATTAGTACTTGCCCTCGTAGAGCTCATACTCTTACTGAGACAGTGCACATAGTCCCAGAAAAAATGCTTCAGATGTTTAACTGTATGTCACTGAAAAACTCACATTAATGTATGTGTGTCAGATAGATAGATAGACAGATAGATAGATAGATAGACAGATAGATACCCACACATTATTTAATATAAACTAGTATTAGGAAATTAGCTCAATAAAGCAGGTAAATAAGTGATGATTTAGATAATTGATGATTCAGATAATTACGTGACTTCTTTATTGAAGGAAAGTAGTTTTGTGTAGGCTTTCATTTGCATAGGAAGTGTCCTAAGTAATTTTAATCGCTTCATTCTTAGAAATGTATGGATTGTGGTAATATGAGGTTCGTTTATAGGATAGTGGGGACATAACAGGGGAGACCTTTCACAAGGTGGGAATATAAAGTAACAGAGTAGTCAGATGTGGGTGTAGCTATTCTGGGTATGTGAATTTTGAAAAGGGTTTGAAAAAAGTCAAGAAAAAAACATTTCATTCATTTAGTCATTTATTTATTCAACAGATGCTTAGTACATATCTGGCATAGGAGAAAAAGGCATGGAAAAGTAGCAATAGGAAATGTGTAAATAAATGCATTTAGGTTTTACATAGACAAATTTTCTCCACTGAGGTTGACATATTCTGTGGGGGAGTCATAGAACGTCCTGAAATCGAGGAGTGCTGAATGAAATTAAGAGCTGGAAGTGTTGAATAATGGAAGAAACATCCGCATTGATGTCAGCAAGTCCTGGTTTTGAATCTTGGCTCTATTTGTTGAGCAAACTACTGTCATCTGTGAAATGGGGATAATAATTACCTTATATGAATAAGTGAAGCATTTAGCCTCCTAGAATAGCACCCTAGCACATAGAAATGTATAGCAAAAATTGCTTCTCTTCTGTCCTCTTTCTCTTCTGTAATGTGGCCCTTTCCATAGCAAGCTAATAGGGAGGCTTGGGGAACCAAATTTGTTACAGTGAACTCTAGGTGGCGCTCTAGCAATGTAAGAGAGGTTGTTGGAGGGTAGGTCTTTGTGAGAAGGAATGTGGCATATGCCAGGTGCCTGATTACCACAAGAAATATGCCCCGTTCCAGCCTAACCTCGAGTAAGCTAGTAGGATTGGAGGGTTGGGGTTCTGTGAAAATACCCATACTCATTTCAGCCATGTGAAGAGCTGTATGTATTTTGTGTAAGACTGGTTAGAGGATCAGTAACACTGACCACTTCTTTCCAGAAGCACAGGAAGGAATGATCAGATGGAGAAGCACATGGACAGGTCATCCAAGGAGAAAAAATAAGTATTTATGCTGATCCTTTATTATCAGTGGTAGAAAAAGTCCAGCCTCATTTGCCATCACACTCTCTGCTGCTGCAACCAGAGGTGTGAGAGTCCTGTGAGAGGGAATGAATCTTTAGAAGGAACCAGGAAAGATGATGGATACAGGGGAAAACACAATATTTCTTTCTTTGAAAGGCTACAAGGGTGGGAGAAGTTGGCTTTAGACCAGCAAACGTGTCATCTGTGTCACCACCTCTCAATTTCATGCTCGTGGCAGACATTAATAATTGATTATGCCAATTTTCCCTGTTGAGATTAGAAATGACTACACAAACATTCTTGTCATAGCGCTCCAGACAACCATTAAAAAAATCATAGGAATTGACACATGTATGAAAGCTCAGCCATAGGCATATATAGCTATCCCACCCTGAGGTTTTTGTTTGTTTTGTTTTGCTTGTTATTTTTCTGTTTGGCTGGCAATGAAATCTAAAGAGCTGTCTTAGAAGATATGTTATGCAGGTTTGCTGCAGTAACAAATAACCACACTGTCTTGGTGACTTAGAATAACAGTGTATTTCTGGCTTACATTATGTGTTGGGACTGTGAGTCAACTGCTGTGGCTCTGCTCTGCAATTCCTCATTGCTGCATGGCAGGACACAGGCTCAAGGAGCAGACCCAATTTGGGACATGCAGTTTTTATGGTAGAGGACAGAAGAACAAGAGGGTTGGCAGAAACAAGTGATGCCTCCTAATACTTTTGCTCTGATGTGTATGTCAAGTTCATCACATTCTTCTGGTCAAAGCACATCTCAAGGCCAAATCCAATATCAACGCAGTGGGGATTGATAACCAAAATGAGTGACTGACACAGGTCTCAATTATGGAGGTTTACTAAGCCAGCTTTAGAATGCATCTGAGGAAAATAAGTGCCACAGACATAACTGTGGCTATTTTTCCAAAGAGGTTGTCAGGAAGTTTAGTATTTATACATTTCCTTAAAGGTGTGGAAGGCATGTAGGAAGAGGGGCAGGTGGGCAGTAAGGTGAATAGTTACATTCCTGTGAGACTTTGGTCAGTGCCCAGTAAATCTACATTTTCCATGAGATAAGGTAAATTTCTGAAGAGAAAAAAGGAAGTAAAAAGAGTCAACTATGCAGACATCTCTGGGTAGGTTGAAGAAATGAGTCTTGAATTTGTTCTGCACTTGGGAAAATAAGCTTGTAATGAACATTATCAATGTGGGTTATAGGAGCTAGACTTAGATCGTAGACCTAAAGTTACAGTTGGCATGTCCTTGTTTATGGGAGGCCAGCAATTTATTTACTTGTGAATGATCTGTGGGGGCAGCCCTTTGCAGATGTCTGAGGCTTTTACCTTTTCATGAGGATCTTGCTGATGCACAGCCTTAGTAACAGCTATTTCTTTGGAAGAGGGTGTTGCAATGACTCAGCTTCCTCTGGGTTTAAGCATCCTTTTGCATAAGAAGTTTGGGAGGTCCTGAGATTTAAAATTTTCCTTTACAGGATGTATACTCCTTTTAGGGCAGGGATACTGCAAGAGACACAGCTGTGGTTGAGGATATATCATCCTCTTACAGGATGGAGAGGAAATGATCATGCAATCTACCACTGAAGATCCCTTCCTTGTAATCTTACTAAGGCAGCATAAACCATTTATGCACCATAGTTGGTAACTAAGCACCTTTCAGGATTCTTCCTCAATGCCAATGAAGACAGAACCTATGGAAATCTGAGGTCGAGCATCTTCTAGCAACTCATTCAAGTTCTCAGATTGTGGGCTAGCACCTTCTCTTTAGGAAACTTCTCACTACACTCTAAATAGCATCATCTAATTAGACCAGCTAACTTAAGCCAAAATTCTTTACATGACCTGTGCACTGGCTCCTGTTTAGTCTCTAAACACTTTCGACATTCTTCACCAGGACCTTTATTATAGGACACAAATATTGCTTGAAGTTAGGAACATACTATGTTTTCTTTGCATATGCTCTTCCCTTTGCCTGGGATATGTTTCCTGCTAGGAAACATTTGCAAAGCTTACCGTCTTATCCTATGTACACCTAAGTGTGGCATTTGTCATTCAGCAGGCTCTAGGATGGCAAATCTGCCACTTTTTTCCCTAATAAGAAAATCTTTGTAAGCAAAAAAAAATAATCTTGGGTGTCAATTGAAACAGAAGTGAGCCAATGTTTCAGCAAAAGAGCACAGACACATTGTTCTCATTAATCCTAATTTGCCATCCCCACCAGGGACGATTTGAGTGCCAATTCTTGTTGCAAGGAAAGCACCCAATTCTCTATTTCCCTGAGGCCTTCCAGCCAGGGCAGTAGCTGACTTCAGCACTCCCTCTGGGCTTGACAGCAACTGAAGGAGCAAATGTACTTAATGCTTGGGTTGACCAATGAGTAAATTACACCATTTTGAGTGACAGCTATATAATTCTCCAACAACTGTACACCTTACTCAAATAAAAGAACATGCTACAATCACAGGATTGAGGGGCTTTGTCACCTTACCATAAGAATATTGGCCTGTGACCCTCTTTCCTTTCTATACTCTGAAGGGCTGAGTGTTTGACCGTCAGTTACTTGTGTATTTATATATGCTTTTATATACATATTTATGCAGCAATGACAGGAAAGAGAATGGCTCAGTGAAATGCTGATGGTCTGCTAAGGTCACTGAAAGTTGTGCATCTATCTTCACTTCCTGCATCGTAATATTATGGTCCTGTTACATTTCCTTTTGATACAAAATATTACATTTCTTTTTACTTAACTGATAGGTGGTTGGAATTGTTGTTTTAATTTTGCAAAATCCACAAAGAGGACCAGTCTCAATATTCTGGAGGAAGAAGAGGACATACTGAGGCCACAGCTCATATAAATACACATTGCCTTGGAAAATACTCTCATCATCCTCAGGTCTCAGCTGTGATGACACTTCCCCTGGGTCATTCTGAGCCAGGTGTCCAGCTATGCGCTTCTATGTGTAGTTTGTGCACTGAATGGGTAGACTCTATTTCTTGAGGCAACGTTTCTTCAGTGTTTAGTCTACAGGTTTGGATGTAGACTAGGTCTTCAGTAAGTATTCATGGAATAGATGGCATAAATGAATTCTTACTGCAGTTGCTTGTTCTTGTCTTGTAGACCAAGGAAAGTTCTTGGGTTGGACTAGGCCGCCAAGAAAATGGAAATGGGAGTTGGAACGCTTTTTCGGAAATACTCTGACCAAAGCAGACATGTTTAGAATGCAACATTTTTTACCGCTCTTGGCTTCTCCTTTCTTTATAAGGAAGTACTCTAGGTGGTAGTTAAGGGCAGAGACTAATGACTGACATACCTGGTATTAAGTATTTACTCCACCTTTGGTTAAGAGTAAGGACTTTTTAAGCAAGTTGGTTTAAAACCTCTAAGTCTCAGTTTTCTCAACTGTAAAATAGAATAAATAATAATACCTATCTCATGGAGCTGTTGTGATGAGTGAGATTGTGAGTGTTTGGGCCAGAGTAAGCACTCAGTAGTTATTAGTTGTTACAGTTGATATTGCTAATAATTAGTATATTTCTGATTTGATTATCAGAATAAGAAGAGTCAGGAAAATGAAGTAAAGCTACTAAGTATCTATGAGCAGATTTCAGAAGGCCATATGATTAAAAATTATTGATAACTTATATTCTCTTGCATATAACCTTCCACTACTGACAACAAATGAAGAATACTCCATGTAAATATAATCAGTATTCAAATAAGGGTGTCTATTTTCCACTCGCTTTGTAGAAAAGTAGCATAAACGTAAATGCAAAGACTCTGAAAGCAGTGTGGTTGGTAAACATTACACTTCCCCTACCCCTGTCCTATTCAGATCCCAAGGTTGGTTATGTTTTAAAAACACATTTGCTTTATTAATCTGATTTAAGATAAAGGAGGAGTTATTAATTATACATAATGCTTAGGCTAGCTTGTAAGAAACTGACATTGTGGCCTTTGTTAATAGAATTGCTTTCTTAGTGATTACTCAGTAGGGGGTGATACTAGGTGCCCTTTGTTGCAATAGAAACGATGTTTACTGCCACAGAAGACAGGTAGCTGTGGCCTGAATGGACTTTCTCCTTTCCATAACTGTCCTGAGAGATGCTGGGTCAGCATTTCTGACCTTTTTAAGAGGCAAGTCTTCTCTATCTTCTCAGCTGTAGGTCAATGAGAGTAGATTATCTTTTCTAGTTTTGATTTTAGATTCCTCACATCAGTGAGGAATTCTAATGTCCAACAGGGTTGTGGTGACTGCCTTCTCCAAGTCCGTCTTCTTTGAAATGACAGCATGGCAGTATCAATAGCCTCATGAAAAAGGTGGAATTTCTCCTCTGAAAACAATGTTCTATCTCAGGATAGGATGTAAGAGCATGCCTGTGGAATGAGAGACAAGCAGAATTCCTACCTGGAATACTATGTATGTGTGGTGAAAATCTGAACTTCACATTTTGAGAGGAGGAGACAAAGAGAACCTGGTTCAGATTATGTTCTTCATTTTAGCGGAAATAGCACTGGATTTAGAATCACACAGATTTAAGTTTATGTTCTGCCTCTTGCACATTCTAGCAGTATGATCATGGGTAAATTGGCAGACCTCTCTGAGCCTCAGAGTGCCATTGTTAAAATTAGTAATATATAAGAATCACCTTCTAAAATGCTTGCAAGATATTAAATACATAATAAATGGTAGTTATTTCAAATAGCAGGGGTAGTAGTATAAATATATATATATATATCCACACACACAGGTATATATATATATATATATATATATATATATATACACACATACATATATATTTTATTTTGGACCAATGGAAACTTGTAGAATAATATTAATGATAAATTACACTGAGTGCCTACTATGTGATAGATTGTTATTTTTCATATGTATATTATCTCATTTAGTTTTATACTCATGAATGTTTAGGAGGTGGGTACTATTATTTGGTAGATTAAGAAATTCAGAAATAAAGAATAAATTACTGAACATGAAGAGGTGATATAGTCTTCTGAGACTTCTGAGTCACATGAATTTTTTTCTATTGTAGAGGTAATTTATCCAGAATTTTCTATTTACCCAGGAGGGAATAGATAGTCCCATGAGACAGGATTTATTCATTAAGTTGCCAGTCTAGTTGAGACACAAAAATATATGTCCAAATAACTAGTGATCAAGCCTTATAATTGGTGGCCATGATACTGTTTAGAGAGAAAGACTCAACAAGACCTTACTCTTCTTTTCCTTCTTCATCCATTCGCTTCTCTACTAAGTAATCATCTGGGGCACTCATTCTAAGGTCAGTGCTAGGTACCAGTGTGGAATCTGGCCTCAGGTTTCCTGGGTTGGAAGCCCTACTTCCCCACTTATTTGCTGGCTGACCTCAGGCAAGCCCCTGAATTTCAAGGTTCAGTTTCTTCATTTGTCAAGTGGGTATAACAATAATATTATTCACCTCTCAGTGTTGTGAGAAATGAATAAGAGAATGTATGTTAAGCTGCTAATACAACTTCTGGAACATAATATACACTTTATTGTCATCATCAACATCATTATTACTTTTGAAAAAATACTTTCTGTACTCTGGGAATGCTAGACATCTCACAAAGGCGTCACTCAGCATAACCAAGGATATATTATGGTTCCATTAACCTCTACACGAGACACTAGTGTCCTAAAAGTTTCAATGTGTTTTTAAAAAATCTGATACATTAGCTAGGGTGGTGTATGCATGAGTGAGCGTGTGTGCAAGACACAGAGAGAGAGGTTTCTAAATTACTCCCTGAATACAGCATTCTGGGAGCAACATCCAAGCAGAGTAAGCCGCAAAAACAGTGGACAGAGAAGAATATTCATTTTGGGGCTGATGTCTCCTCCATTGCTCCATAGAGGAATATTTAGCAGAGTTTGACTTAAATATCCTGACTCATAGGAACAAGAAGACACCTTCTCTCTTCAGTTTTCCATCCAGGGAATAGTTTAGCAACTCTTGTTCCACTCTCCCACCAAGACATCAATACATTGATTTCAACTTAGCAGAGAGAAGAAGACGGTAAAGTTGAACGTGCTCAGATAAGTGTGGGGGATTCATAGGTTGACTGTCCAATGTTAGCATATCCTGTGAAGCACTTCAGACTCAATTCTAGTGGGCGGTCAAACTGTCCATGAGAGGTGCAACTGTTTAATCCTATTATTTATGTATACAAACTGTCCTGAAATTGCCAGTGCAGATTTTAAATCACTTTATAAAGCCTTAAAAATAACCATAGTGTCTTGCATTGTCCCTTGTTTCCTGACTCTCTCCCTCAGTGTAGGCCACTGTTACTGGCATGCATGGGATCAGCATTATATTCAGTTTAGAGTGGGTAATCTTTTGGGTTCAGTGTTTACTGCACAGGTGATGGGTGCAGCAAAATCTCACAAACTACCACTAAAGAACTTATGTAACCAAATACCACCTGTTCCCCCAAAACCTGTGGAATTAAAAAATAATAATATAATGTCAAAAGTCATGACAAAAAAAAAAAAAAAAGAGTGGATCATCTTTAGGAGCTGCCCTGGTTTGTAATGCAGGCATTGCAGAATATAGCAAAAGCCTGAAATAGACCCTGTGGTGGTTTTTAAAATATGTCAACACAATGTTAATCTTCCCTTTGAAAGATGGGCTCTGATTTCCCTCTTCTTAACTGTGGGTTGTATTTAGTGACGTGCTTCTGATGAACTGAATATGGTTGAGGTGAAAGTGTGTAATGTTTGACATAAGGTTATATAAGGCTTTCTCCTTGTTATCTCTCTCCAGAAAGAAGCCAGCTACATTGTCATGAAGACACTCAAGCTGACCTATGAAGAGGTCCATGTGTTAAGAAACTGCGGCCTGCCACCAACAGCCATGTGAGTGAGCCATCATGGAAATGGATTTTACAGCTCAATTCAAGCTTTCAGATGGTGGCAACCTGGGTTGACATCTTGAGCACAGCCTCTTGAAAAATCTCTGAGCCAAAACCAACCATTTAAGCAGCTCCTGAATTTCAGACCCACAGATATGCTGACATAAATGTTTATTGTATTAACCCATGATTTTTCTTTTTAATCACACAGTACTAGCCTATTTTGGCAAATCTTTTTCAAGAGACTCTTCATTTTTTTCTTTTCTATTTTTTTTTTTTGAGACAGAGTCTCGCTCTGTTGCCCAGGCTGGAGTGCCGTGGCTTAATCTCAGCTCACTGCAACCTCCGCCTCCCAGATTCAAGCAATTCTCCTGTCTCAGCCTCCTGAGTAGCTGGGATTACAGGCGTGCACCACCATACCCAGCTAATTTTTGTATTTTGTATTTTTAGTAGAGACAGGTTTTACCATGTTGGTCAGGCTGGTCTCAAACTCCTGGCCTCATGATCCACCCACCTCAGCCTCCCAAAGTGCTGGGATTACAGGCGTGAGCCACTGCGCCCAGCCTTTTTTTAATTGTCATTTTATAGCTCTCCACCGCAGCTTCCCCACACCCTTCCCTTCCATGATGACGTTTACAGGCTTTGGGGGGACCACGGAACAAAGCTGGGGCCTGGCAGCCCCACTAGGTTGCCAGCTGGGGAGAACAAGGCACAATTACAAATTATCACAACAATTAGCGCCTGTACTTGGGGGATCTGCAAATTGAGGAGGCCCCAGCTCCTCATGGTACAGGGGTCTATCTGGCAGTGACCTTACTCTGGAGACAATGGTATTCCTTCAGTCTGAGGGAATTGATGTTGATGAACCCGGTGTCATCAATCAGCTCATAATCACCCTGCACGTTCATGCTCATCAGCTCCTCATTGGAGAGAGACAGTGGGGACTCCCAGCCAAGGATGTACACCTGGCCCTTGAGGACCGGCACCTGCACTTTCCCTTCTGCCGGCTCCTGGGACTTGGCGATGCAGGGGCGGACAAATTCACACTCAGGGCTGTGTCAGAAACTGGTGTATATCAGCTCAGAAAATTTCAAGCCCAGGCCTTGATTGGTTTTGTGCACTTCCCGGACTGTGGTGAAGATCTTGATGTCTAAATGAGCATGGTAAAGGATGGTGCCTACTGGGGTCTGGTAGATACCTCGGGCCTTTGTCTGGTGAAGATGTTCTCCACGATGGCAAGAAGCCCACACCGTGCTTGCCTGCAACTTCGTTCAGGTACATGAAGAGCTCCAAGGAGGTCTGGTGGGTGGTGCCATCCTTGACGCTGGTCACCTTCACGGGGACCCCTTTTTTGAATTGGATCTTGAGAATGTCAGGGGTGTTGGGGGCTTTGGCTGGGTCCTGGATCTTTGTGTAGAGACCTGGAGGCACTTTGTTCTTGGGGTTCTCCAGGATTCCAGCCTCGTAGCTGATGTGCATGAGGTTCTTGTCCATGCTCCACAGGTTCTTGGGAGTGACCAGGATGGGAATCCCGTGTTGCTTTGCATATTCCATCAGGTCACTGCGGCCCTTGAACCAGTTGTAGAACTCGGGCATCCTCCAGGGAGCCCTCCAGGGACCTTCATCTGGGGGGCCAGCGAGTAGCAGATGAGCTCAAACTGGACCTGATCGTTCCCCTTTCCTGTGGGGCTGTGGGACACATACTTGGCCCCCTCCCGCTGGACGGTTTCCACTTTTTTGCGGGCGATGCAGGGCCTGGTGAGAGAAGTACCCAGGAGGTAGCAGTCCTCATACAGTGCGCTGGACTGGATGGCCGCCCAGATGAACTCCTCCACAAACTCCCTGCTGACATCCTCAATGAACACCTTTTTGGCTCCAAGCTTCAGTGCCTTCTTTCTGGCTTCCTCGAAGTCTTCCTTCTGGCCAATATTGGCCAGGTAGGCAGTGACATCATAGCCTTGTTCCTTCAGCCACACGAGGATGCAGGAGGTGTCCAGGCCACCACTGTAGGCCAGAACCATGGAGCCTTTGCTGGACATAGCATCTGGGATTGGAGGCGTGAGTTCCCGGTGTCTGGAATCTGTCTTCACGGTGCAGTGAACCACTCGGGCCCGAGCAGCGGTGGCAGGCGACAGAGCAGGTGACTCTTCATTTTTTTTTTTCTTAAGAAAATAGACTCACACAAAGAAATTGATGAGTTGCTGAAGTCAGGGATTATATGTCCCCTTGCTAGCACCTCCAACTTCTAATTGTTCCTGGGCTGGCTGTGAGGTCAGGGACTGAGTATAGAATCACACTGTGGCATGTATGGAGGAGGGAATACTTAGGAAGCCCAGCTAGTCTTATGAACACCATGTGAGGACTTATCTTTAGCTGATGGGCATAGTTTCCTTGCTCTAACAAGAATCCCTCAGGTTTAACAATATACATCTTGCTTGCATGGTTGATATATAGACATTATTTTTGGTTTCAATAAATCCATAAAAGTCAACCTCTATGGTTTTAAGGGTAAGAAATGTGTCAAGTACTGAGATTGATGCCTAATTCTTAGTACTCAGGAAAGATTTAGGAGAGGAGGATGTTTTGAGAACTCCTTATGGACTCAGAAGGGACATTATGAGTGAAGACTAATTGGATAGAGAAATTAGTTCCTAGACATGTGCAGTAGCTGTGGCTTCCGTGTTCTCTGAAACATTCCATACAACATTCTCATTTTCTGGGTGGTATTGTGGACAGAACTTCGATCTTATAGTGAAGAGGCTTGGCTTACAGTCCTACTTCCCACCAGAGATACATTTAAAATTGCAAAATAGGCCAGTAGTGGTGGCTGTGAGCCTGTAATCTCAGCACTTTAGGAGACCAAGGCAGGCAGATTGCTTGAGCCCAGGAGTTTGAGATCAGCCTGAGCAACGTGGTGAAACCTTGCCTCTACTAAAAGTAAAAAAAAAAATTAGCTTGACTTGATGGCGCCCACCTGTAATCTCAGCTACTTGGAAAGCTGAGGTGGGACGATTGCTTGAACCTGGGCTGCCAGGCTGCAGTTAGCTGAGTCAGCACTTCAGCCTGGGTAGCAGAGTGAGACCCTGTCTCAAAAATAATAATAATAAATGAAATAAAATTATGAAATACTTTTTTCTCCAAAGACATTTTTCTTTTTGCCTTTTAATGCAGTTAAGGGATAGGATTATAATTGGAAAACACATTTTTTAAAGAAACTGTACCAAAAAATGGATTCTCATCATGACAATGACTTAAATGCATTTTTTAATCTCAAGGATGATGCTTTTGTTCCAGGAAGTTATGTTACAATCAAATTAATTCGCCTTTGCAATGAGACCAATGGATGAAAAGGTCTGTAAAGTGCTAATTGTTGTTATTAATTTATAAGATAAAGCGTTTGTTGTTTTGGGAACCGGTCCCAGAGCTGACTGTTTTCACATAATCTTATATTGTGAGTAATTATACACAGACATTAACATGATAAAGATAATTACAAGAATCTATCATTGCTGGGGTTTTGGTTTATTTGATTGTGAACTTTTGGGAACTTTGGATTAGATGATTAACTTACACTGGATATTTATTTGTTGGCGAATGCCTGAAATAGTTACTGAAATTAATACAGAGCACGTTTTTACCTTTTCACAATGAATTTGTTTGATTAACAGCATGGTATTTATTCAGTTGGAGATCTTAAATACCAGATGCAAATTTCAAATAATCACTTCAACAATTGAGTTCAAATATTTAACAGATCAGTGCAGAAAAGATTAAGTGGGAAATTTACTTTAAAGGACAAGTGTGTGTGTTAGAGACAGAGATAGCATGAAACGCCAGTAAATTTTAACCATTTCAGACCTTACGGTGTGGCAGACACATGGATCATGCAATGGTGATGTTTTTAATTTTTGGAAATTTTCTATTCCTTACGAGTTGTATGTCACTTTTCCTGATATGTTAGGGAATGGAATCCCACCTTAGCCTTGTGTAAGCATCACCAAGAGATCTTGTTAAAAATACAGATTCCTACTATGCAGCCATAAAAAAAAGAATGCGATCATGTCCTTTGGAGCAACATAGATGCAGCTGGAGGCCATCATCCTAAGTGAATTAACAGGAACAGAAAGCTAAACACTGCATGTTCACTTATAAGTGACAGCTAAACACTGAGTACACATGGACATAAAGATGACAACAGTAGACACTGGGGATTACTAGAGGGGAGAGGGAGGAGGCAAGGGTTTACAAACTAACTACTGGGTACTATGCTTACTACTTGGGTGACTAGATAATTTATACCCCAAACCTCAGCATCAGACAATATACCCAAGTAATAAACCTGCACATGTAGCCCCTGAATTTAAAATAAAAGTTGAAAAAATAAAACAAAATAACAGAAAATACAGATTCCCAGGCCCCTTGGGATTCTGAATTGTAGATCTGGTCTGGTGCCTGCACACCTTCACTTTTAATCAGCTCCCCAGGCGAGTCTGATGCACAGCTTGCTTTAAGAAGCATTAAATTAGGGCATTCCTGTGGAAGTCTGCTCCTAGCTTAAAACATGGTATTTTATTAATTTGCCCTTAAAATCATAAACAAGAAAGCATAAGAAAAGAAACATTGTTCTCTCTCTTTTCCCCTACCCTTCAAGCCTGGTTCCAAACTTTGCATGTCTTTTTTCTTTATTGTGAGAGACACTGTCACCTTCAAGCTATGTCTTCCCCCAATTTTTTACCTGAGAAAAGAATCATTTACCCATATCTAGCCTAATCCCTCCTGGGATTTAGATTCAACTCATGCTTGAGGCTAGCTCTAATGATAACTGGGCCTTTTTCTTGCTCTCTGGATTCTGCTGCCTCATTGTACTCAGTTTATATTACTGGGTTTCTGGATTGTTCCTAAGTCTTAGTCCTGAAAATCCATCTAGTAGTTTAGTCCCTCTAGGATTAGAGCTCCGTATTGGTTTCCCTCTAGTCTCTTCCCAAGAATGTAAATTTGCTTCAGAACCTGGTCCAGAGGCCAGAACAGTCACAGGTTATTAGATTTCTCCATGCAGTCTGGCATGCTTGACTTCCTGAAACCTATGTCTACTCTGATACCACATTCCACTCACTCAACTGGCCAGATACTCTGTGTTGGACTTCCTAATGACTCCTGACTGGGGACAGTCCCTCCTGAGAGAATAGGTCTTGTTCCAAGTTCTCATTCTATGTTCTGGTTAGCTTCATTTTATGTTCTGGTTAGCTTCATTCTGTGTTTCGGTTAGCTGATTCCAGACAGGTGATGTCCCTGAGACCTGACCCCACAGTAGAGCATCCATGAACCACGGTAGATTGTATAAGCAGATTAATGGGAAAAAGCATGCTTTTCCTATTTAGGTTTTCTTTTCCTTTGTCTTTCTCACTGTCTGTATCATGAGACATAAATTTATGGCTCTATGGAGTGGGATGTGAGTGAACCCGAGAGAATATACTTGAAGATTCAGAAGAGGATGATAGGCCAGCCTGGTACAAGACAACATGATGAATGATGACTGTCCTGATTATATGCTCACTTGGTATAATTTAGACTTTTGTCTACTCTGAGACAATGGCACTAAGGCCACTTGATCTACCATGCTGCTAACAACTGTATTCTGAAAAGGTGGCACATCTTGTGACCCCCTAGGGAGTTAAGGCTGGTACTTGATGGTCCAAGAAATGTAGTTTTGAAACAACTTCTCAAAAGATGTTTAATTATGGAATAAGTTTTATTGAACCTTTACTATTTGCTAGAAACTGGACACAGTTGTTTAAAGTTCAGGATTATCTGAGAGGCTTAATGCTTTCTTATGCAAAAAATAACCCTGGAGTAAGATGAAACCTTTGTGTTCCAATGGAGATTGACCTTCCCCAGACCAACACCAGTGTCTGGGAAGGCACCAGGGTCTGAGAAGGAGGTTGAAGGAAGATTTCAAGACTTACCCTTGGCTGTCCACATGCATGGGCCAGTTCTTTGGGCTAGACTGCAGCAGAACTTATCTTTCAGTCAAGGCTGATGGCAGAATGCTAGCTATTGATGCCTTATTTTGTTTCTTAAGATAGGAATTCATATAAATGAGTATGAATTTAGGGTGCAGTGAAGCTGAACAGACTTCTGCATTAACATTCTTGTCAGCATCCCATCAGGGTCAGATGGACAATGGAAGGGTGAGTCCCATCTGTCCCCTTTATTCTGCATCTGGAAACTGCCAGCTGAGTTGACCCTCCTCTGTGATCAACCCTGCATCTGTTTTCAGATTATGTCAAGGCTCCAGAGCTCTGTTTAAGTAGAGTGTTGCTCTAAGCCTCCATTTGTCTGACTCAGTCACCTAACACAGAAAAAAGTAACTGAAATAAAAACCTCATACAAGATTCTATAAAAATATTCACTAAGTCAGTTCTAATAAACATGAATGGTTCTGTAAACTGCAGATCAAATACTTCCTCCCCACTCTCTTTTTGGCTCCTGAGTAATTATCATGGCAAGGGGATTGAAGACTGCTTAGGTGACTCAGATATCTGTTAATTAAAGCCATCAACGGTCACAGAACTCCGATTTTCCATATTAATATTTTTCCATATTAATAATTTTTCATATTTTCCAATAATTTTTCCATATTAATATCTATTAATATTCATAGAATCCTTGAAAATGTACCCCTATTTTCATCTGTTTCATCTTTGTGGGTTTGTGCGACTTGGTGGTAAAGTAAGAGTGGGAAGACAACACCTCTTGGCTTACCCCAAGTGACGGTCAACAGTTAATCTCGTTTCTTCTCAAAAAGGGAATTAAAGAAGTACAGGTATTCGGAAGTGTTACTACTTGAGGAAATATAAGGAGAAGCTCTTGATTCGCAGGCCCACTTTTCTTGGGTAGAATTATGTTAATAACTAGAACTAAAACATATTTCAATCACTACTACTTTAACATACTTCTGTAGCATTTTTCGTAATTGAAAAGAGAAATGTGAGGGATTGCATTCACAGTATTCAATACCATAAATGCTTATTTCTGAACTGTGATTGTATATTGTTTCATGGCTTATGCTGACACGTGCTTAATTCCTGTCACAGCCAGAATGGTGTGCTCTGGGCTGATTACATTTTGACCAAACTCTCTATGGAGATTCTAGGAATGGCCAACATATAATAATAAAGTGTGTGTGTGTGTGTGTGTATATATGTGTGTGTGTTAACCATGTTTAGACTTCCATTAGATATTTAAGATGACATGCGACATTTTCCTAATGTTTAAAACCATATTTGCCAGTTTAGACTCAAGTTTGTTAAAATAAAGAAGACACTCACCAAGCAAACAGGCTTTTCTCTTTTGACTGAAAACAGACATGTTTTCAGACTAAAGAGTCCCAATTTTATTGCTAGTGGTATAATAGAGAAAGGACCACAGAAATTGGGATGGAAGAGGGTAAAGACCTGAATCCATACAGAGATTGGAGGTGTTTCTCTGGATAGCAACATTTAAAAAATAAAACCAAAAGGAAGAGCAGGCAACATGCAGGTAATAAGAATGTAGAGAAATGATAGATACAAAAATAGAAAGGGAAAGACAGAGAGAGAACCACAAGGAGTTTGTAGTTCCTACTCTTTTCCCTTCCAATAAGGCTATCAAAAGTAAGTTGCTTATTTCAAAATAGCAAGGAGCTATGAAGGAGCTGCGATGTCCCCTAGGCAGAGAAATTTCCTAAAATATCTGAGATCTTTTACTGTTTCTTCCCCATTGTCTTTAAGAAAAAGTCCAGACTCCCTCAAGTGGCTGTAAGGTCTGATATAATCCAGTCCCCACCTACCTCTTCAGCCACATTTGTGCTTTTACTTTTTTCATTCTGCTCCTGTCAAATTGACATTCTTTCAGATCCTTCATCTGCCATATCCTCTATGGAATCTGAATCTTCACACAACCTGATATTCCCTACTTGATTATTCTTCCTTTCTCCCTACCCAACCCTTTCATATGTCTAAATGCTTCTTGTCTTTCAGGTCTCAGCTTGGTTGTCACTTCCTCAAGGAAGCCTTCCCTGATTTCTCCTTTGCCTGATGAACCTAGATCTTCCACTCCATAGTCCGATAACACATTCAACTTTGTTTTCATAGCACTCATCACTGTTGAATTCACCTGTTTAATGCTTGCCTTTTTCATTACACTGTAAGCTCCACGTGTTTACTGCTATATGCAAGAATTAGCCTGATAACTTACACTGGGTTTGTGACTAAATTTTCTGATAGTACTAGAAGTAAGACTGTTGAGGCCCCAGGGTGAGTGAACACTTGTCTGAAAAACATGAGGAATAATAAACACTCATGGATTGTTGTGAAATAAGGCATGTAAAACATATACTGAAGTTTCTGGTACATAGGACTCATCAATTTGTACCTTGTAAGTAGCTTTGTGTCCTTTATTTAGAGTTAAGCAGTATAGAAATTGATAAATACTTATATATCTCTTCTTAGACATATCAAAGTCTTTAAACTCAGCAGATTCAAAATCAAACTTGGGATCTTTTTCCCCAAACCTGTATCGATCCGTTATTCCCACCCTCAGTGGACAGAAGCACCACACCAGCCTGGATAGCTATCCTCAACACCCCAAACTCTGTCTTCCTCCCTAGCGGCCAATTCTTAACAAGTCCTGACCACTTTATATTTATTCACCCCATTCAATCCTCTTCATATTCAGTTCTTCCACCCTAGCCCATACTACCATCATCTAATTCCTAGACAATAGAGTGTCTTCATAAATGATCCTCTTTTTACTTGCATGCCTGCCTCCAATCCAATCTTCTCAATGTAGTTGGAGTGACTTTTTGAAAACTTAAATCAAACCAAGTCACACACATCCAACTTTATATTATTATCCAAAACAACAGAAACAACCACCACCACCACAACAAGTAACATGTTAAATGGCATCTTATACTACTCATTATATGCCAGGCACTATTTTAAGTGCTTTATGTATACTGATTTTTAAAATCCCCACAAGAAGTCAGACTGTTGTACACATTTAGTCCATCATGGAGAAACAAGCACAGAGAGGTTGAGTGATTAACAGCAGCCCACACACACTACTCTTCAGTAGTTTTCTAAGTTGGAGAGGCCCTTACGGAGTACTGATGAAGAGAGCTGACTGTGAAAAGAGATTTCCTGGCTTCAAAGCCTGGCTCTACCATTTCCTAGCTGAAACTTTATCTCTGTGGGCTCTGTTTCCTTATCAGCTAACTGTGGAAAATAATAGTGCCTCCTTTATAAGGTTTTGTCTCAAGTGAGTAATACAAGTAAAATGTTTAGAATGGTACATAGTGCAGAAAAAGATTTCAGTAAAAGTTGATATTGCCATGTATGTATAAAAATATAGGCCCTATATATCCTTCCAACCTCATCCTTCACAGTTCTTTCCCCTTTCTCTTTATTCTTTTTATTCTGGTATTCTTCTTGTCTCTCAGAGAATCATTTCTCATGCTATAAGAAACACATGTCCCCTTATCTTTTCCAACAATCTTGCTCTTCCCTATTTTACTTTTACACATTGTACAGTTCTCAGCTCGGATGTCACTTACACAAGGAAGTCAATCATTACTCGCCTGCAGTCTAGTATAGCTCTCACTGTTATATATGCTCAGTATCTCCTTGTAACATTCCCGTGAAGCATTTATCACAATGGCAGGCAATTTTATATTTATTTGTCTAATTTTTTGGTTGTCTATCTTATTAGATTACAAGGCCCATGAAAAAAGGGACCAAGTCTTTTTGTGTTCATCATTGTACAGTGAGCCTGATATATATTTGTGTTGTTGAGTGAATACACATATTTCTCCATTATCTGGTAGTTATAGTATAAAGGGTATGTTTTTGTTTTAGTAACACAAACTTGACTCAAATTTCTGCAGTGTGGTTGCTATGCAATGTGGTAAATCAACAGATATAAATATATGTGTGTGTATATATATATATAACAGATATTATATATACATGTATGTATTGATATGTGTAGAGGCATCTCTCAGTATACTCAGGGGATATGTTCACAGCAGAATTGCCTGTACAGGTATTGCCTACGGTGGAGACTTTTACAATTCTAGTGCTCATATTCTGCATCACCTTCTTGGTAAACTTCTCTGCCCCCCCATTCCCCTGGAAACAAGTTCTGCAAGTCTTTCTCATGCAGTCACATGCTACCTACTCACATACTGTTACGGTTCTTTTGTTCGTTCATAACATGCCTAACTTTTCTTTCAATCTTGGGTATAGTTTGTCTTTTATCTTTAAAAAATACCCATTCTTATACTACAACTGGTGAAATTTAGTTAGTCCTATGTCTCTGTTACAACTTGAGTCCCGGGAAATCATTAGTGCTACTCCTTACCCCCAAACACCATCGAATTTTTGTGTGTGCCTTTTACAGCTTTTTTTCTATTACTGTGGCTTTTCATTTCACCTATAATAAGTCTAAATTCCTTACCATGAGCTATAAGTTCCTGAAGAGTCTGGTCTCTATGTACCTCTCCTGATGCATTTCCTGTCTCTCTCCTTTCCCATTGTACTCTAACTATGCTGGCCCTTTGTTTTAAAAATATAGCAGTCTTTTTTTTTTTTTTTTTTTTTTTTTTGTCCTGCCTCAGCACCTTTGGACTTGATAATCCATCTGGAACACCATTACCCCCAGCCTTCACATGTGAGGCACCTGAATACCATTTAATATTCTCAGGAATGCTTTTTCTGGCTATCCTACCTAAAGTAGGCTTACTTTTTAGAGCACTTAAAATGATAACATGTAATTAATTAATTTGTTTATTCACTTTTTTGGGCATCTGAATCCCCTAATATAATGCAAACCCCATAAAGCGGGGCCTATAAAAGCTTGACCATTTTCACTTCTCAGCATCTATAATGTCTTGTACTAACAGGCGAATATGGGAACATTAGGAATAAGTCCTTAGATAAGATAAAGTATTCTTTATTACAAGAAAATTTATTTAGCCAAATCAAATTTACAAAATGATAGAGTGCCTAATGAAATCAACTTCTTCATCTAAGAGTACATGACATGTACTGCATACAGACACAGCCTGCAAACTGCACCATTGCATGTTAATTGTATTATACGTCACAATTGGAGCATAGGAGGAAGGCAACTCATCCTGGAAACTGGGGACAAAATGACACCAATGTTGGCCCATTGCATGAGACACAAGTCCCTCCGGTGAAGCATGAACTTGCAGCTAGAAAAGCGCTGTAAGGTATGACATATAGTCTTAGTGTCTGTCTGTTGAATCCACAGTCCCTGACATGAGGCCTGGAACATGGTAGGCTCTCAAATATCTGTTGAATGAACAAATGAATCTATATAACATGCCACAACCTGGTAATCTTTATTTATACTGAAACTATTTTTATTACTCAAGTTTGTCATTTTTTTCTTGCTAAAACAACATATTGCTGATTTTATATCAAAAATCTGTAGGGAAACATGACTCACTTTATAGCCAATTTTGCTGAAATGTATTGGCCCTGCAAAGCAAGAGACATTTACACTTTGAAATATGCATTGTCATTTACTCTTCAAAAACATAGTAGTTTTCCTTAGCTGTTTCTTGGTTTAATCAGTCCCCAAAACTGAATAAATGAAAGAAATGGAATGTGTATAAACATTAAACTGCATTCTGGCAAGGTGACTTACACTTAGTTCATGGTAAGGTAATTATTAATGAACAACTGTTTTGTCTAGGTAATTGTTTTCCTCATAAGTTGTTATTGTTTTATGAAATATAGTAATTCCAGGAGAGAGAAAAATGTTCTCAGTGTTCCTAGCTCAAAGTCTAATCCCCAACATTATTAAGTAAATTAAAAAGTGCCATTAAGACGTCATTTTCATCTGTTAAATTTCTACAATTAAAAACAAAATATAATACAAAATAATATTAAGGCTGCCAGAGGTATAGTGTTCTTAAAAACATTGCTGTGGGACTAGAAATTTGTGTAATGATTTTGAAAGCAATTTAGATATATTTACCTCTAAGATGTCACTGTATTTTGAACTAGTAATGTGCCTTTTAGAAGTTAATAGTACAGATGTAGAGTTTTACACAAAGGTTCGTGTATAACAATGTTCATCACAGCATTAGTAAGAATAACAGAAAGGAAACAATATAATCTCCAAATATTAGGGATGTGTTAGTATAAATAATGGCATATGCCTGTTATATAATCCTGAATTTCCATAAAAGTTATTGTTTACAATTACAAAGACTGTTTAATGACGTGGGAAATGCTCAGTTGGTAAAATGAAGTGAAAAAGGTAGGAAAGGAAGGCATAAATGTAGAAGTGGTAGATGAACTCTCTGGTGGAATCTCGTCTGTAGATTTGTTTAGTTTGCCACACATGGTGTTAATTATTTAAATTCATTTCCAATATTTAAAAGTTAGGATATTTTACTTTTAAACAAATGTATGTTCAGGTCCTTTCTAAAATCCTAGATATTGGGTAGCATTCATGGCATAACACCTGGGAGCAGCAATCAGCTGGAGTTGGGAAGGCTGGGACCCTAGACCTGGCAGGTGTTCTCCAGCTGGCCACACTCCGCAGCACTCCTGACCATTACCCCTGACCTGTTGCACTCGTGGATGTCACCTTCCTGGCATTTGAATTCTTGGCTGCTATGCGGCATGATCCTTGTGTGGCAAAGTACACATACATATGCATGAAATGCTACAAAAACTCCTCAGGGTGATAGGATAACAGGCGATTTTCATTTTCTTCTTAACAGTTTTTGCATTTTCCAAATTGTGTAACAAAAATATGTATTGCTTTTCTGATTAGAAAAGAGTAACTTGTTTTTTTTTTGAAGTCAAATCATTAAAAATCATAGAGCACCATGCTAAAAGACTATAAATGGCAGATGTTAACAGCAATCTTGGGGAAAAATTACATTTCGAATTCCCTTAACCAAAATAGTGGACGAGGTTATTGATGCCTTTTCATTCACAGTGTTTTTTCCCCCATTATTTAATAAAAATACATTATTGAAATCTAAATGAGATGGAACAGTCTTACTAAATTGCTTTTTTTGCCTACAAACTATTGTATCTTCACCTCAATTCTAAATGAATAATAGCCTCAACCTTATAGTAAACCATTTTGCTCACTGTTCGAGTAGTAAATACTTCTGATAATATGAAGTGAATAAATAAAATTATTCCCTTTCAGATCTTTGATTTTGTGGAGAATGAGTTAATCTTAAATTGTAATTAATACTAGTGCATTAAACTAAGTGAAATGTAAGGAACATGCATATCCCTGAATTGATGACATAGACATATAATTAAAAGGATTTTGTTTTCTGATTGTAAGTAAGAGATTTATAGGAGTGAATTCTTTTTTAAATAAATTTTTATTTTATGAAAGTGATAGTCAACCATGCATAATATATTTATTTTCACTTCTACCAGAAGACATGATTATAGGTCAGAGATTTTTGTTTTGTTTTCCTTTCTAGTTTTACAAGAATTGGAGGGCCAAAATAAAAAAGCTTGTGTGTCTGTAATTTTTGCACCTGGCCAGTTGCAGCAATGAGATTCTTATACATTTACTAGTAGATAAAACAACCAACAAGTATTTATTGAGCACCTAATATAAAGTCCTAGGGAAAATCCATATAAAACCTATTCTCTGATTTCTGAGAAATTTTCATTGTATATTAAGCTCTGGCAGTATTAATATAAACAATGATATGCTATTAGAGGTTCCATGAGAGTATAATAAAATGTACTTTTCTCTCTTTATTAATACAACATAAAGTTTTTAAGTAGGACTATGACCTAATCTTCCTTTTAGAGATAGTACTCAGAATCTGGGTGTTACAATCATGCAAGTTGGATTTAACCCAGAAGAGTAGATGGAATCATATAAGAAAGTATGTAAAATTACAGAGAAGCAGTCAGTCATGGTGGCAAGGAATTGGAGAGTTCAAATTATTTACTTATAATGCAATTATTATATAGTTAGGTTTAAACTCATTATCTTGCTCTTTTAAAATTTTTTTTTTCTTCTTTCCTGTTCTCTTCACATTAATTGGCCAGTTTTTCATATTACAATTTATTTTCACCACTGGATGTTTTAGCTTTTATGAAATATTTTTTATTTTTAAAATTAATATATTCTTTTAGCGAGTTTTAGACTGAAATAAAAATTGAGCATATATAGGCCGGGTGCGGTGGCTCACGCCTGTAATCTCAGCACTTTGGGAGGCTGAGGCTGGTGGATCACCTGAGGTTAGGAGTTTGAGACCAGCCTGGCCAACTTGGCAAAACCCCATCTCTACTAAAAATACAAAAATTATCTGGGTGTGGTGGTGCATGCCTGCAGTCCCAGCTACTTGGGAGGCTGAGGCAGGAGAATCGCTTGAACCTGGGAAGCAGAGGTTGCAGTGAGCCAAGATCACCATACCACACTCCAGCCTGGGCAACAAAGTGAGACTCTGTCTCAAAAAATACAAATAAAAATGAAAATAAATAAATAAAAATTGAGCATATAGTATACGAAGTTCCAATATCATTCTATCCCCTCACCCCCACTTCATAATTTAACCTGTTATTAACATCTTACATTACTGTGGTACATTTGCTAAAATTAATGAGCAAATATTGATACATTATTTTTTCTTTGGAATAAATTATAAATATTTTACAGTGTACACTGTACTCAATGTGTACTCTTGTATTTCTCACCTCCCTCCCATTCTTCCCCCAACTCCCCAAAGTCCATTCTATCATTCTTATGCCTTTGCCACCTTATAGCTTAGCTCCCGCTTATGAGTGAGAACATACGATGTTTAGTTTTCCGTTCCTGAACTACTTCACTTAGAATAATGGTCTTCAACTCCATTCAGGTTGCTGCAAGTGCCATTATTTTGTTTCCTGGTATGGCTGAGTAGTATTCCACAGTATATATGTACCACATTCTATTTATTCACTCGTTGGTTGATGGGCATTTAGGCTGGTGCCATGTTTTTGCAGTTGTGAATTGTGCTGCTATAAACATGCCTGTGCAAGAGTCTTTTTCATATGATGATTTATTTTCCTCTGGGTAGATACCCAGTAGTGGGATTGCTGGATACAATGGTAGTTCTACTTTTAGTTCTTTAAGGAATCTCCACACTGTTTTTCACAGTGGCTGTGCTAATTTACATTCCCACCAACATGGTAAAAATGTTCCATTTTCACCACATCCACATCAACACCTGTTTTTTTTTTTTAATTTTAAAATTATGGTCACTCTTGCAGGAGTAAGGTGATATCTCATTGTGGTTTTGATTTGCATTTATCTGATAGTGATTTTGAGGATTTTTTCATATGTTTGTTGGCCATTTGTATATCTTCTTTTGAGAATTGCCTGTTCATGTTCTTTGCCCACTTTTTGATGAGATTATTTTTTTTTCTTGCTGATTGGTTTGAGTTTCTTGTAGATGCTGGATATTAGTTTTTTGTAGGATGCATAGTTTAAAATATTTTCTCCCACTTTGTGGGTTGTCCATTTTACTCTGATGATTCTATCTTTTGCTGTGCAAAAGCTCTTTAGTTTAATTAGGTCCTGTCTGTTTATCTTTGTTTTTGTTGCATTTGCTTTTGGATTCTTGGTCATAAACTCTTTACCTAAGCCAATATCTAGAAGAGTTTTTCCGATCTTATCTTATAGAATTTTTGTGGTTTCAGGTCTTAGATTTAAAAATGTCTCTGATCCGTCTTGAGTTGATTTTTGTACAAGGTGAGAGATGAGGATCCAGCTTCATTCATCTACCTGTGGCTTGCCAGTTACTCCAGCACCATTTGTTGAATAGGGTGTCCTTTCCCCACTTTATATTTTTGTTTGCTTTGTCAAGGATCTGTTGGCTGTATTTAGCTTTATTTCTGGGTTCTCTATTCTGGGTTTTCAAATATTTGGCTTTATTTCTGGGTTCTCTATTCTGCTGCATTGGTCTATGTGCCTATTTTTATACCAGTACCATGCTGTTTTGGTAACTATAGCCTTGTAGTATAAAGTCAGGCAATGTGATGCTTCCAGATTTCTTTTTACACCATTGATTCTATCCAACCACAAGCATGGAAGGTGTTTTCATTTGTTTGTGTCATCTGTGATTTCTTTCATCAGTGTTTTGTTGATTTCCTTGTAGAGAATTTTTACCTCCTTGGTTAGGTATATTCCTAAGTATTTTATTTTTTTGTTTCAGCTGTTGTGAAAGGGGTTGAGTTCTTGATTTGATTCTCAGCTTGGTCACTGTTGGTGTATATCAATGCTATTGATTTGTGTACATTAATTTTGTATCCAGAAACTTTACTGAATTTATTTATCAGGTCTATGAGCTTTTTGTATGATTCTTTAAGGCTTTCTAGGTATAAAATCATATCATAAGCAAACAGCAATAGTTTGACTTCCTCTTTACCAATTTAGATGCCCTTTTTTTTCTTTCTCTTGTCTGATTGCTCTGGCTAGGGCTTCCAGTACTGTGTTCATTAGAAGTGGTGAAAATGGGAATCCTTGTCTTGTTCCAGTTCTCAGGGGGAATGCTTTCAACTTTTTCCCATTCAGTATAATATTGGCAGTGGGTTTGTCCTAGATGGTTTTTATTACCTTGAGGTTTGTCTCTTCTATGTAGATTTTGCTGAGGGTTTTAATCTTAAAGAGATGCTGAATTCTGTCAAATGATTTTTCTGCATTTATTGAGATAATCTATGATTTTTGTCTTTAATTCTGTTTATGTGATGTATCATATTAATTGACTTGTGTAAGTTAAACCATCCGTTCATCTCTGGTATGAAACCCACTTGATCATGATGTATTATATTTTTGATATACTGTTGGATTCAGTTAGCTAATATTTTCCCTCTTTACTTTTTGGAATAGTATCAGTAAGATTAGTATCATTTTTTTGGAATAGTATCAGTAAGATTAGTATCAATTCCTCTTTGAATGCCTGATAGAAATCAGCTGTGAATCCATCTTATCCTGGACTTTTTTTGTTGTTGGCAAATTTTTTTTTGTTTGTTTTTTTGAGACCAGAGTCTTGCTCTGTCACCCAGGCTGGAGTGCAGTGGCTTAGTCTTGGCTTATTGTAAGCTCCATCTCCTGGGTTCACACCATTCTCCTGCCTCAGCCTCCCGAGTAGCTGGGACTACAGGCACCCACTATTACGCCCAGCTAATTTTCTGTATTTTTAGTAGAGACAGGGTTTCACCATGTTAGCCAGGATGGTCTTGATCTTCTATCCTCGTGATCCACCCGCCTGGGCCTCCCAAAGTGCTGGGATTACAGGCGTGAGCCACTGCACCCAGCCCAGCAATTTTTAAATTACCGTTTCAATCTTGCTACTTATTATTGGTCTGCTTAGAGTTTCTATTTCTTTCTTATTTAGTCTACGAGAGTTGTATATTTCAAAGAATTTATCCCTCTCCTCTAGATTTTCTAGTTTGTGTGTGTAAAAGTGTTCATAGTAGCCTTAAATCATCTTTTGTATTTCTGTGATTTTGGTTGTAATATCTCCCATTTCATTTCTAATTGATCTTATTTGCATCTTCTTCTTTTCTTGGTTAATCTTCTTAATGGTTTATCAATTTTGGTTATTTTGTCAAAGAACCAGCCAGCTTTTTATCTTTTGTTTGTTTGTTTGTTTTAATTTCATTTAGTTCTGCTCTGGTCTTTGTTTTTTTTTTTTTTTTTTTTGTGCTGGCTTTAGGTTTGGTTTATTCTTGTTTTCTAGTTCCTTGAGGTGTGACCTTAGATTGTCTATTTGTAGTCTTTCAGTCTTTTTGATGTAGATGTTTAAGGCTATGCACTTTCCTCTTAGCGGCACTTTTGGTGTGTCACAGAGGTTTTGATAAGTTGTATCTCTATCATTCAGTTCAAATACTTTTTAAATTTCCATCTTGATTTTATTGTTGACCCAAAGATCATTCAGGAGCAGATTATTTAATTTCCATGTATTTGTATAGTTTTGAGGGTGCTTTTTGAAGTTATTTTCCAATTTTATTCTATGTGGTCTGAGATGGTACTTGATATAATTTTGATTTTCTTAAATTTATTGAGGCTTGTTTTGTGACCTATCATATGGTCTGTCTTGGAGAATGTTCCATATGCTGATGAGTAGAATGTATATTCTGCAGTTGTTGAGTAAAATGTTCTGTAAATACCTGTTAAGGTCATTTGTTCTAGGGTATAGTTTAAGTCCATTGTTTCTTTGTTGACTTTCTGCCTTCATGGCCTGTCTAGTACTGTCAGTAGAGTATTGAAGTCCCCCACTATTATTGTGTTGGTGTCTATCTGATATCTTAGGTCTAGTAATAATTGCTTTATAAATTCAGGAGCTCCAGTGTTAGGTGCATATATATTTAGAATCGTGATATTTTTCCCTTTTGAACTAGTCCTTTAATCACTATATAAGTCCATTTTTGTCTTTTTCAACCATTGTGGGTTTAAAGTCTGTTTTGTCTGATATAAGAATAGCTACTTCTGCTCACTTTTGGTGTCCATTTTCATGGAATATTTTTTTCCACTTCTTTTGCCTTGAGTTTATGTGAGTCCTTATGTGTTAAGTGAGCCTCTTGAACACAGCAGACACTTGGTTGGTGGATTTTTATCTATTCTGCATTTCTGTATCTTTTAAATGGAGCATTTAGGCCATTTACATTCAATGTTAGTGTTGCTACTTGAGGTACCGTTTTATTCATTGTGCTAGTTGTTGCCTGAATACCTTGTTATTTTGTCCTTATGTTATTGTTTTACAGATGTGTGAGATTTATACTTTAAGGCAGCCCTAATTTGGTGTGTTTTGAGGGTTTGTTTCAAGATTTAGATCTCTTTTTAGCATTTCTTGTAGTGCTGGCTTAGTAGTAGTGAATTCTCTCAGCATGTGTTTGTCTGAAAAAGACTTTATCTCTCCTTCATTTATGAAGCTTAATAGCTTAATTTTGCTGGATACAAAATTCTTGACTGCAAATTATTTTGTTTGAAGAGGCTAAAGATAGAACCCCAATTCCTTCTAGCCTGTAGGGTTTCTGCTGAGAAATCTGCTGTTAATCTGATAGGTTTTCTTTTACAAGTTACCTGCTGCTTTTGCCTCATGGCTCTTAAGATTCTTTTCTTCATCTTGACTTTAGATAACCTGCTAACTATGTGCCTAGGTGATTTTTTTTTTTTTTTTTTTTTTTTGCTGTGAATTTCCTGGGTGCCTGTTAGCTTCTTGTATTTGGATGTCTAGATATCTAGCAAGACCAAGGAAGTTTTCCTTGATTATTCTCTCAAATATGTTTTTCAAATTCTTAGATTTCTCTTCTTCCTCAGGAATATCAATTATTCTTACATTTGGCTATTTAACCTCACATTTTTTGGAGGCTTTGTTCATATTTTTAAATTCTTTTTTCTTTGTATTTGTCTGATTGGGTTAATGTGAAAGGCTTGTCTTTCATTTGAAAGCCTTTGAAATCCTTGTCTTTAGCTCTGAAGTTCTTTCTTCTATTTGTTCAATCCTATTGTTGAACTTTCCAGTGCATTTTTCTTTCTTTAAGTGTGTGTTTTATTTCCAGAAGTTGTGATTGTTTTTTAGTTTGATATCTATTTCCCTGAAGCATTTTTCATCCATATCATATATATTTTTAAAATTTCTTTACATTGGTTTCGCCTTTCTCTGGTATATACTTGAGTAGCTTAATAATCAACCTTCTGAATTCTTTATCTGACAATTCAGAGATTTCTTCTTGGTTTGGATCCATTGCTAGGGAGCTAGTGTAGTCTTTTCAGGGTGTTATAGAACTTTGTTTTGTCATATCATCAGAATTACTTTTCTGATTCCTTCTCATTTGGGTAGACTATTTCAGTGAAAATATCTGGAACTCAAGGGCTGCTGTTCAGATTCTTTTGTCCCATGGGGTGGTTCCTTGATGTGGTGCACTCCCCCTTCACCTAGGGATGGGGCTTCCTGTGAGCCAGAATGCAGGGATTGTTACTGTCCTTGTGGTCTAGCCACCCAGCCAGGCTACCAGGCTCTGGGTTAGTACTGGGAAATGTCTGCCAAGAGTCCTGTGATGCAATTTGTCTTCAGGTCTCCCAGCCATGGATACCAGCACCTGCTCTGGTGGAGATGTCAGGGGAGTGAAGTAGACTGTGTGGGGAGTCCTTGGTTGTATATATATTTAGTGTGCTGGCTTTCTCAAATGCTCGTTATGCTAGCAGTGAAGTTGTCACGTGGACAGACTCAGGACCAATGGTTAGCCAGAATGTGGACATAGCTCTTGTTTTCTCCTTCCTTGAAGCACAGTTACTGTGTCATGAGTTGCTGAAATGTCCTGAGTTGGTTGGCCTCCAGCCAGGAGGTGGTGCTTTCAAGACAGCAGCAGAGTTTTTCACCTGTCTTGTGGAATTTGCAGTGGCCTGCTGCTTCTTTCAAAGATCTGTTAATTCTTTTGGATTTTTCTGGTGTGTTTCTGTGGTGGTTCCTGGAGCCAAAGTCTACAGTGTGAGTCCCCACATGCTGTTCCGTCCATCCAAGTGGGAGCTGAACATCAGCCCTGTCTCCTATCTGCCATCTTTCCTAGTATTCCCTCACCATTGGATTTTTATCCATACTTTTAAGATGGCTTTTAAGGTTTCTATAGGATTTATAATATGCATCTCTACATTATTATACTACCTCCAAATAATATTCCACGTATTCTACTTTTCAGTAATATAACTACTATGTAAAGATCTTTCAATGATATATTTCCATTTCTCCTTTTCTATCATTTGTGCTATTGGTGTCATATATCATATTTCTACCAATAATATAAATGCCAAACTCATTAGAATTATTTTTGACTGAAATAACTAATTAAAAATATATTTTAACTTAAAAATACAAAATTATATATATATATATATTGGAGCTCTTCAGTCATTTATGTAGATGAAAGTTTTCATCTGGTATCATTTTCACTTGACTCCACAAACTTTCTTTACCATGATAGTACAGGTAAGAATATGAGATATTGTTTCTACTTTTGTTCCTGAAAACTTATTTTATTTTGCCTTTATTTTTGAAGGACATTATTGATAGATCTAAAATTCTAAGATGACAGGTTTTTTTTTCTTTTCATGATTTTACAGTGTTTTTCTGTTGTCTTCTGGCTCATGTACTTTTTGATAAGAAGCATGTCATTTTCTTATCTTCATTATTCTGCAGGCACTGTCCCTTTTTGTTCCTCTGGCTAATTTCAAATTTTTTGATTCCTCACCTTTTTTAGGAAAATTGATTATGAAGTTTTCTGGTATAGTTTTATTCATATCATGCCTGAAATTTGTTGACCTTCTTGAGTTTGTAAAATTCTCAAGGAGACCCCCACACAGATTTCTGTAGCCCTTTTCTCTATAACTTTGACAAACAATTCTAGCCACATTGGTTTCCCTGAACTTTCATCTATATATTTTTTCTTCTTTCTTTTTCTTTTCTTTTCTTTTCTTTCTTTCTTTCTTTCTTTCTTTCTTTCTTTCTTTCTTTCCTTTTCTTTCTTTCTTTCTTTCTTTCTTTCTTTCTTTCTTTCTTTCTTTCTTTCTTTCTTTCTCTTTCTGTCTGTCTGTCTGTCTGTCTGTCCTTCCTTCCTTCCTTCCTTCCTTCCTTCCTTCCTTCTTTCTTTCTCTTTCTCTCTCTTTTTTTTTTTTTTTTTTTGTTCGAGATGGAGTTTCTCTCTTGTTGCCCAGGCTGGAGCGCAATGGTGCGATCTCGGCTCACAGCAACCTCTGCCTCCCAGGTTCAAGAGATTCTCCTGCCTCAGCTTCCCTAGTAGCTGGGATTACAGGCATGCCCCACCACCCCTGGCTAATTTTGTATTTTTAGTAGAGACGAGGTTTCTCCATGTTGTTCAAGCTGGTATTGAACTCCCAACCTCAGGTGATCAGCCCACCTTGGCCTCCCAAAGTGCTTGGGATTACAGGTGTGAGCCACCATGCCTGGCTCTTCTGTCTTCTTTACTTATCAAAACTGCTGGGCTTTGCTTGTAATTCCTCTTTCTATACCAAGGTATGGCAAGGATCTTCAAAGAAGAAGCTGAAATGATTAAGGTATCATCTCATGGATTTTACCTCTCTCAGGGATTGGAGTCCTTATTGGTTGTTGTACAGTATCGAAAAATAATTTTTTTAAATTTTTCTAGTTATTTATGAAGGGAGGGCAAGCATAGTCCCAGTTGCTCTATTATTACCTAAAGATGACATCTTAATAAATTTCAGAAGATTAAAATCTTGCAGAGTATGTTTTCATGATATTTCAAAAGCAATCAGGACATAGTATACTTAAACCTTGGTTCCTAAATATACTTCATTAAAATGAACTGAGGAACCTGGCAAAAAAGGCTGATTCTAGAGGTAGGGCAGAATAAGTGCAAGATGAGCCTACAGTACATTGTGTGCTAGCAGGTAAGGACACGGTAAAATTATGATGGACCAGAAAAACACAGAAGCCAGCTGAAGGGAGTCCCATTGATTAAATGTGGGATGATTTGAACATCAAAATAAATAATGATAGTAATGGAATATAGCCTATTGAATACAAATGAAGGAGTGAATAAACAAATGCGCATATATATATACACACATACATACATAAAGGGGAAGAAGGCAAGGTTCTCACAGTTAAATGCCAACTAATAAATATAGATGGACAGATGGAGTTAGACAATTATTAATGCACACTACAACTAGTGGCAGAAATTTGTCAGGGAGCACGATATTTACTTAATACCATAATATTTCACCACAGTGCAGAAATTCAACAAATACTACCAGAAGCACATGTTCGGAGCTTATGCCAATGTTAGAAAACCAATATCATGTAACTTTTCATGCGATGCATTAAGAAGGACACAACATCACTTTGATGGCATTCCTAATGAAAATGGATAACTTGCATCTAATTGTGAGAAAATGTCAGACAAACTCAAATTGAGAGACAGTCTGCAAGATAACTTTTATATTCTCTTCAAAAATACCAAGGCCAAGGAACACTGAGAAAGGCTAAGAAACTCTTCTAGATGAAAAAGACATGACAACTAAATGCAATGTGTGATCCTAAATTTGATCCTGGGCCAGCAGAAAAATAGCTTTAAAGGTCACTGTTAGAACAACTGAAAACTATTAGATATGGCCTACGAACTAGAAAATGGTATTTTGTTAGTATACAATTTCCTGATTTTATAACTGTACTCTGGTTATGTAAGAGGATGTCATCATTCTTAGTGTGTGAAGCAAAGGTGTAAAGGAAGATCGTGTTTCCAACTTACTCTTAAATGGTTCAGAAAAAACAATAATTTGCAAATGAATATATGGATACACATATATATGTATGTCTATCTATCTTCTATAGTTTGAATCTGTGCCTTCCAAAATTTATGTATTGGAAACTTAATCCCCTATGCAACTGTGTTGGGAGGTAGATCCTTTTGGGAGGTGTTTAGGTCAGAAGAGACTAAGGGTGATGAAAACTCTATCTTGACAAGTACTTCCATGATTGCATATCAGAGAGAAAGGAACACAGGAAATCATAAACTGGCACTTAAGACTCCTTGCCAGAAATAACTTAAATCATTTTTGCTCATTTTTCCTTGGTTAAAGCGAGTCATATGGACACATCTATTTTCTCAGGGGGTGGGAAGTGCAATCTGCCTGGAAGGAAACCGTGAACAGCTCGAAGGATGCCCACACACAGGGTTTATTACATCACACAAAAGTTATCATGTTTATCAGTTTTCTCCAGGGAATTATGATTGCAGTTTCTATGTCCCATTCATTCTTCCATTCAACTCCTCAAGACCAATGTTTAGCACAAAGAAGATACTTAATGCTTACTCCCTGAATGAATGGACATCCAGAGACTTTTCTGAGATCATAGAACCTGCGGGATTTGCATTCATGTTTCTGAATTTTTAATCTTGTGCATGTTTCACGGCATCATGCAATAAGAATCTATAGCATTCCTTGACATGGTCCCATTCTTATTAAGTTGTGATCTGCTAATAGAAACTATTCCAACTTTGCTATACAAAATAATATTTTATAGACCTCAAACTATATGCAAATAACCCATTTCAAAATTTGCTTGCAGCCAAAGAATGCCAAAGAAATGCATTGCTTGAAACTCTGCAAACGAAAACACATTTTTTTTTCAGCCTGCCATGTTGTTTCACTTTTGCGTTTGAGAGTCTTTCTCTCATCATTTCCCTTTCATGGCTCTCTTCATTACAAACTGGACCTCAGGATCTTTTAGAATTGTATGCCTTTAATAACAAAAACTAAAAAAATCTTTAAATGACTTCAAAACGTACAGAAGATATCAAAGTCTAGACAAGACTTCAAAACAAATTTCACCAAGATGGCATATAATCTTGGCTAACTTATGAAATTAAAATATCTGATTGTGGTAAAATATTTTAGATGCTCATCTATATTTATTAATGTTATTATGGCTCATTTCTCAAGTCCCAATGGAACAATAAACTATTAATGGTCATATTCATTTCTCTTTGGGAATGAGAAGAGTGGAATTGACTGCTGCTACGGTGCAGAGATGTAAGATCCTCTGAGAGAGGGTTTGCCTGTTAAGTATATTGAATCGTTATCACTTCAGTGAAAGGCAACAAAATAGCCAATCTTGTGCAGAACAGCATGGTTTCCAGTGCGATTTCCAGAGCAAATTAGAATTTCATGTGAGGCAGAGAATGAATAGAGATGATAAATTCAGGAGGCGATGTTCAGGAATAATTCAAATGAAGAGCATCTGTTGTTGCTTGGATCCCGGGAAGCTGAGTTTGTTTCTTATTCTGCTGTATGCCTACCATATTGAGGAGCCAAGTCAGTGACTGGATAAGTGTTGTGGCTAGTTTTACCACCAATTAGTGAAGTATGTCAAACCTGGAATTGCCTTCCTTACTCAGACTTCCAAGTGCAAAATAGAACCACTTTCTGTATCTTTGATTGGGGATTAAGTTTTGATATTTCCCTGCAAGGGTGAGCAATCTTTAAGCAACAGATCATTTTATGAAGCTTCTAAGATGAGCAAGCCTGTTTTGATAACATAAAATTGGCAGGAACTTGAGCTTGAAATTTGAATAGAGACCAAACTGAGTATCTGTACAAGTTTGAAGAGGCACAGATGATTTTATGCAAATTGTTTGTTTATGAAATGTTTCTCCTGGGCACATCTGCTGGATCACATGGGCTGAAAGTGGAAGGAGAGATAGAAGCTCTTAAGTTAAAGGGACTATTGAGTTGCTTTTTTTGGTTTGTTTGTTTTTTTCCAGTAGTTAGAAATAAAAAGAGTAATATCTAACATTTATGGAACACTGTTGTTGCAGGACTTTTCCTTAGTTCAGCTAAAGATGGGGTCCTTGTCCCATGGCCACAAAAGTTTAGGCTTGTGGATGGTTTAAAGGGTGAGTAAAGCAGGGTTTTATTGAGTGAAAAGAGAAAAAAAGGTAAACGGGGACTCTCCACAAAGCCAGAATCCCTGCTAGAGAGCTTCCCACCTTGCAGTTTGAATCCCAGTTTCCACACAGCCAGGCTCCTCCTGGCTGAAAATGGCACGGACTTCTGTGTCTCCACCCCAGTGTGCATTCCCAGTGCACAGGCTGGTTGGAATTTTGCCAGGCCACCTGGCTGTCTCACTGTTGTAGGACCTAGGCTAAATGCCTTGAAATTACTTAATGGTACTACTATTATCCTCATTTTACTAATGAGGAAAGTGAAACTCAGGTAGGTAAGGGGCTTACCATTGCCTCACAGCAGCAGTAAGTGGCAGAGACAGGTTTTGAACCTAGGCAGTCTGTCTCCAGAATCATTTTCTCAGTTACACCGTGGTACGTGGACATTCTTAGATAATATGGAATAACTCTAGAGGATTGAGTTAGTACTTAACACACAAATACAACAGTTTGTTTAAAAGAATTTCAGAAAACTTCAAATTTTCGCTCTTACCTTAAACTTGATAGAACATTCTTTTTGGGACAGGATGGCTCCATTCACTCCCTCGAAATTGAACAGAAAACCTGATTAAATAACAGGCCTCTAGGCTTGTGACCATCAAATCAGAGCCCTTATTAACATCATCAGTGAGAAAAGTGGAAATTCTTCTCTCTCTCAAACTAGTACCTCAAATTGAACTATTATTATGGAGGCTTGACATAGATTATGTGAAGGAGTCTGATTATGTAATGGGAATTGTGCTGAGATATCACATAAGTTAAAATTGATAGAAGGCAGAACTTGAGTTCTTTAAAATTATATAAAAGTAACTTAAGTGTGATGACAGCATATTGGTAATTATATGGAGCTTTGCTTCATGTGTGACATTCTGCCAAACAGAAAATAAAGCCAAATGAAATATATTTTTGTTGATCCATGAAACATCACCCAGTCCTCTGCATTTGTTATGCAGGTTCTCTGTTATGTTGTTTTTAAGCCATTTTTTTTGTGGTCTGGTGCTCCTTTTGACTCAATCCATTTTCTCAGAAATTCTGCCAGGAGATCTGATAGCATATCATGCCTATTGTTGAAGAAAGTGGTGCTTTTGTTGAGTGTTTGATCACTTTTCTGTTGGGGACTGAGTTGTCAGCTGCTTATGATATCAGGATAAGATGTGTGCCAAGGAAAATGAAAAAGACATATTTGCTAAGCCTGCCAGAGGATATATTGACAATTGTGTCAAAACCCGAAAGCATGGCTTCAATGGTTAAAATATATATGAGTATTTTTATTTTGTCAAATAATTCCAAGATTTGAAGTCCATGTATTTACCATAATCATATGAAGACAAGCAATCCACACAAACAGCAACCCCAACTTCTGAAAACATCCACCTAACATAGGAAGGATTAAGATTACTTCATTTATTCAACATGAATTATTGAATACCCACTGTGTCATTCACTGTGGTATGCATTGGGGGTAAATCAGACACATTCCCTTAGTTAAGGTGATTCCGGTCTAGAGGGTGACAAAGATATGCAACTAGATACATGAAGCTGTATAATGAATAAGAATGTTATTCTTTACTTATCTACCCCATAGACTCATTCTTTACCCTTCCTTTCCTTGCTTTGTGCCCTGGGAGGGTGACATCAATGAATGTCCCACTTACCATCTGGATTCAAGTTGGGTTTAGCCAATGAGTCACTGGCAAGAGATTAGAGGGGCCAGAGTTTTTCTTCCTTCCTGTCTTCCTGTTCCAGCATCTACTTTCTGGCAGTGACTGTGCATCTCCATGATTACTCTCCTGGTGTCCTCTCTGTTTCTCTGCAGCGTCAACTCCCACAAGGTTCTGGGCAACAGGACTTCCTCATCCCTTGTTCCTTCAACTCTTTTAGTTATAGTGACTTCCATCGTTGCTTCTCTCTGGGTGCTTGAACATCTCATGTTTATTCTCTTTGTCATGCAATAACCCAGAAATAGATCCTTTATTTAAACTCTCTTCACTTGAATGGCTAAATTGAAGTTTGTTTCCTCCCCAAACTCTTGACAGTTGCAAGAATTATATTAGAGATACTAATTGATTCTATTCATTAATCGTTTATTCAACAATCATAGACATATTACTGAGTGCCTACTATGTGACAGTTTGGTAGGCACAAGGTATAGACCGGTGCTTTCTGATAGAACTTGAAAATATTCTGCACTGTCCAATATGGTAGCCACTAGCTACATGTGATTAATGAACACTTGAAATGTGGCTATTGTGACCCGGCAATTGAATTTTAAATTTTATTCACTGTTAACTAATTTCAATTTATATAGCTCCATATGCCAGTGGCTATAGTATTAGACAGCACAAGTATGGATTAATATTAATAGAGTCCTGAATAACTCTTTTGGAAAGAGGTAGGTAAGGAGAAAGCGGGGTTTGCGCTGAGATCTGGCTAGACAGAAGACATTTGACCTGCTCTGTAGATGAGGATGTCTCTTTATCAGGCAGAGAAATGTGGAGTGTGAATTCTGGAGAAAAGAGCATCTTCTGTAAATGCTAAGAGGCTTTCACATATAGAAGGGCATGGTAGTATCAGAGCACTACATAGTATTCAGAGTGGTTAGGTCTTAATGATTAAGGGGGATGTGGTGAAAAACTAATTGAGAACATTGGGTTTGAGCTGTATGTTGATGAGCCATATTTTATGTCTGTATTGCACTACTCTCTTATACTCCATTATAAAACCATTAGGTAGGTCATTTTAAAACATAAATACTAAACAAATAGTAATAATATGTACATATTTCTTTTAAAAATATTCCATTGAATTTTCAATTGAAAATAAAACATGATTATTTACAGTATGCTCAATTTTGTTGCCCCTCATTGTTTAGAGCTTAGCTAGGAAAGTGAACTCAATATTATATGATAGATATGTCAGTGATCTAGCTTTATTCAGAGATGCCCAAAGTGCCACCGGGCACAGATGAAGTTTCCTGTTGCCAAATCTTAAAGGGACCAGAGAAGAGTTTCTGGATAAATTGTGAGGTTTGGACTCAAAGAATGGATATGTGTTGCCTCGATGAATTTGTGTAACTGTATGGGGTAGGTGTAGAAGGGGATGGGTGATGGGAGTGGATCAGAGTGTGTTCCCATTAGAAAACAATAACTGTGACATAGTGAGGGGGAGAGGAAGCTGGAGTAATCTAAAGAAACGGATCTAAACAGACCTAAGTTAGAAAGGATCACTCTGCTTGAGTGCCTCTGTAGAGTGGCTTAGGGAGAGGTAAGACTGCAATATCAGTTATAACACCATAGTAGTAACACAAGGAAAACATAATGGTGTTTGAACACAGGTAATCTATGTCTCAGGTTCTGAAAAATACTATGTCTCATATATGATTTTTCTCACTTCCAAAAACTTATTTATATTTCTCCAAACAATAAAACACCTCTACTTTTGTTTTGGGCCATAATAATAATAGCTGTTATTTAGCAAGCAATTACTATGTGCCAGTCACTCTTCTCAGCTTTTACATGCTGAGGATTAACTTACTAAATCCTTACAACAACTCTATGGGGCAGGCACCATTATTATCTCCTTGTTTTACAGATGAAGAAATGGAGTCTCAGTGAAATTAAGTAAGTTTCCCAAGATTGCCCTTAGTAAGTTCCAGAGCAGGATTTCAATACTGGCTGTCTGCTTCTAGAGCCAGCTCATTAAGTTCTACCCTTTTCTTTAAAATTCTCATAACTACCTTTTGCTGATGCTTAGTTAGTATTCGTCGGTGAAGTATTATTTCTTTCTACCTTGAATATTGAGTTGGCTAGGAAATAAGATTATCTAATGTAGAACTAACTTTGAAAAATGTATACCTGTCTTGTAGACTTTGAACAGAAAAGGATGGTCATCTTTTAAGAAGGATGAAAAAAAATGCCAAGGCAGCCAACATTATATCCCATTAAGGCCTCTAAGATTATTAAATTTACTATACTGCAGTTGTCTACATAATAGTCCCATTAATCAAAATGCTTTTCAGTTTACACACTTCAATGTGAATAGTTTTAAATGCTGAATATGATTATTTTAAAGAGGTTTTAAGGGGACGTAGTTGACAGATTTGCAAAGTATCTTTTCTTTAATAGACTAGATCACTGCAAATCAAAACTAAAATATGTATGTTTCCGGATGCTTGATGAATATTTGTAGCTTATTGGGAATCTGTATTTATAAGATTTACCTTAAGATCACTCGTTGCAGCACAGTGTCATAAACTCTCATTTGTTTATGTTATAATTACTCTTAAGATAGATTCCAGTAGATTAAATTTAGAGATGTCCTTGATGCAGACTGTACTGCAATTACACTATTCTAAGAGAAAATGTATTGTTCTTAGAAGTATTGTCAAAAGCACTTGCTATAGGATCTAAATTTCTCCCCACTTCAGATATGCTGTACAAAAAAAGCACAATTTGGTTAGAGGTTTTGGTTAGAGGTGGGAAGTTTTCTGGGTGTCCCCAAAACCCAACACTCATTTAGTTCACAGCTTAGATATCTAATAACTCTTACTACTGTGGCCTTCACTTACATATCCTGGATGCTAATCAGTCTTACAAAATTCTATCGGAGTCACATTAGGCAGCACAATTTGAAACAGAATATGCCAACCAGTTCAACCTGGTAAATTTCCCATTTTGCCACTGAATCTGACCTCACGTTGATTTCCTTTCACAATAACCTGCCTTTCTTATAAATAGCATTATATTTGTTTGCATTAAAACAGGTACATGGCAATTAAATAAAAATGAGGTGGGAGAGGAGATGAGCTTATGACATTTGATATCTATTGATATTCTTCCTAAATAAATGCTTTGGATCTCATTCTTTCATTGAAGATTGCATAGAAAGAAGCCATAGCATGTATAAGTAATAATAATAATAATAATAATAATAGACAATGTTTACAGGCATAACCAGTTTAGATGGAGAAATGTGAGACACCAGAACATGTCTGAGGATGCAGGATCATAGAAATTTTGGTTGTTGTGAACCATAGCAAATGTGGGGAAGATTAATGAAAAATGAGGCTCTGAAAGAGTGTGAAGCCCAGGTCATGAAAATCTTAGATCTATGCTAAGGAAGTTAGATTTTCTCCATTTGCAGTAGGGATCTGCTGAAGGGCATTAAGCAGAGAAGCATTCTGTTTTTGTCTTTGTTTTTTGTATTTTTTTAGGGACACAGTCTTTCTCTGTTACCCAGGTTGGAGTGCAGTGGCACAATCATGGTTCACTGCAGCCTCAGCCTCCTGGGCTTAAGCAGTCCTCCTGCCTCAGACTCCAGAGGTAGCTAGGACTACAGGCATGCACCACCATGTCCAGCTAATTGTTTAATTTTTTATAGAGATTGGGGGTCTCACTACATAGATCAGGTTGGTCTTGAACTCCTGACCTCAAGTAATCCCTCCTCCGTGGCCTCCCAAAGTGCTGGGAGTACAGGCATGAACCACTGTGACCAGCCAGAAAAAATGGTATAAATGCTAGAAAGTTCACCTACATTTGCATGGTGAAACTATAAACCAGAACTTCGTTATCATTAGATCTATAGCAGTATGAGATTTGGAAACTCATCACTCCTTTCAACAACACATTAAAGGGATCATCCAACTTTTAATATGTTAATCAAGTATTGGGTATTATTTGTTGAAGAACTAGGGGGCCTTCACATCTAAAGCAGTCTGCAGGCAGCATTGACACCTGGCTTGGCACATGGAGATGGTTGGTTTGGTTGAAGCTGAGAATGTTTGGCTGAATTGGAGTCTCTCAATGGAGTTCTGCTCCTTTCTCCAGGGATCTTAAAGCTAATAGAAATCAACTGAAATTGGGTCAAGTTATCAACAGTGAGCTAAAAATCACAAGAATGGCTAATCAACTGTTGTTTAGAGAAAATCCCAAGTCAAACATATGGAAAATGAGGCTTATGAATCATAGCTCCAGCTTGGCTTTAGCCCTGAGGCGAATGAAACTAAATCAGTAAAAATATATTCAGTAGAACCATAACTTATTCTAATTCTGTCTAAGGCATCTCAGTTCTAAAAGCAGAGAACCCTCCACAGACCTAAAGAGAACAATTCTTCCTCTATCCCTAGAATCAGACTGAGAATTCAATGCTGGCATCACCCTCTCCAACTGTTGTGATTTTGGACAAGTCACTTAAGTGCTCTAGCCCTCATTTTCTTCATCTTAAAAATAAAGAAAATAAAAAAGAAAACTGGCCAAATCTGTATCAGAGGGCCTGTATGCTCCAGGAGGGCAGAGACTATCTGTATTATTTCCATAACTGAATCCTCCCTCAGTGAATAGCATAGAATCAGGCATATGGCAGGCATCTAACAGATGTTTGTGAAAAGCATAAGTAAGTGAATGAAGAGATAGAAATGTTATAATACATCATGAAAGTGCTTTGTGAGCCACAGATTGCTGTATATATGGTGACATCATGATGCTTCAGATTCTGTAGGTTTACATCATACATAAAAGATCTCCAACCACTTTCCTCTCACTTCGAAAAAGCAACAGCTAAGCTATTTGTCGCTTATTATTTATTAGACCATCATGTTCATTTCCTCATGCATTTCTTATGACAATTTTAAGAAGTTGGAACTGTCATTAACCCAGTTTTTAGATGAAGAAATCCAGCCTGAGGTAGGCTAAGTTAAATTCCTCAAAACAAAACAACAGTAAGTGGTGGCACAAAGGCTCAAGCTCAGTCTTTCTGCCTCCAAAGTCTATAATCTATTCTATTACTCAAATGAAAACCTCAGACTTGCTTTTTATTCTAAAACATATTGTATTTAAAAAAATAGACTTCAAGCTGTCAGGTTGTACTGAATGATTCTAGTTTGCATAAAAGGATTTACAGAATTAGATCGGGCATTATATTTGATTCAGTAATGTTTTTCAACCCCCAACTCTGTAATTCTATTAATATGGTTTCTTTCTAAGGACATCTACACAACCTAGAAGAAATGGGTGAATTCCTAGATACATAAAACCTATCAAGACTGAATCATGAAGAAACAGAAAATCTGAACAGACCAATAAAGAGTAAGAAGTTTGAGTCAGTGATAAAAATCTCCCATTAAAGGAAAGCCAAGGATCTGATGTCTTCACAGCTGAATTTTGCCAAACATTGGAAGAGCCAAAATACCAATCCTCCTCAAATTGTTATTAGGTTGGGGCAAAATTAATAACGGTTTTTGCCATTGAAAGTAATGACGAAAACTGCAATTACTTTTGCACCAACCTAATACAAAAAGTTGAAGAGGAAATATTACTATCTAACTCATTTTACAAGGCCAGAGTTACCCTGATATAAAAACCAGATAGTAAAATTATAAAAAAAGAAAATTACAGGTCAATTTCCCTGATGAATATAGATGCAATCTTTCTCAACAAAATACTAGCAAATAGAATTAAACAACACATTAAATGGATTATCCTCCTTTTAATGTGTTAATCAAGTAGGGAATAGTAAGTGGGATTTACCCCATCTTCTTTTAATTCTACCCTCCCCTTCCCTCTCCTTTCCCAACTCATCTCTTTATTCATGGCCAACTGTGGCTGCTTAAAAGGGGCAGCCTCAGCTCCTGAACCTATCTTTTCAAAACAACTTACTCGGTATTGTAGGTATTATTTTAAAAACATGGGACAGATAATGTAGTCAAGGGCCACTCTGTTCTAATCACCTGTGTCCAGAGAGATTGGGTTCACGTATCATATTACATGGGATATTTAATGGCACATATAGTACCAAGGCTATATGGTACTGGAGAAAGTGATTGGTAACTCTAATATTAGAGGATAGCTCTTCTGAAAATACAATACACATGAAAACATTACTAAAAGAATGGTTAGCAATTCTATGAAAGGAAAGTCTGAGGAAGTCATAGCCATATATGCTTCAAAGGGGATTGAATCTAAATTATCAACTTCAAAAGCAAAAATCATTTCTCTATTATGTTCATGTATAAATCTGAGGAAGAACCAATACACATTATCTTTTTAATGCATTTTTAAAATTATAGGTTGAGGTACATTGACCTAAAACAGTTCTCCAAATAATGAGAAAACCAGTGACTAAATTAACTTGTGTTATTTGATTGCTTTACAAAAACTCTGAAGGCAATATTGTCTGAAAATACAAGTGCTATAAATATTTTCAATTTATTATTGATGTGGCCTTTTAGCACATACCCTTACTTGTAGTTCACTGGATCAGAGTGATTCAATTAAATCTTTTATAAGCTGTTGAAGTCTGAATATCTCTTAGCATTGAAGCAAGTTGTCGAGAGAAATGGGAACTCATCTAACTGTTGCCATTGCATATTTCTGTCTTCTTCCATCCTGCATCCCTGTGCTTCATTTACTATTTTGATTACCTACTAGGTACAAAGTGGAACACTAGTTACTAAGGTGAGCACATGGCTTGAGCATTTCTTAAGAGATTTCTTGAGAGTCAAAGGAGCTAAAATGTGAACCAACTTTGAAAATAATAAATTGTAATACACACAAAAGGTATTCTTATTTTTATTTCCCTGGATCTTGTTAGAGTATCCAAAGAAATACGTATCTTTTGGTCTACCAGGCAACCGAAAGTGGAAAGTTTCCACAGGAAGAATCAACTGCACAAACAGTGATTAATATGAAATAACTAATTGGACTGAGCCCCTGGAGAAACTACAGAAAGCTGAGAGATGGAGATGTGCATATTGCTCTGTTTATTCTGGCAAAATGAAAGCCTTTTCCCATTTACATTTCCTCTTATTAATATGCGACATGGACTATCATCATAGCCCATTCTATTCTGTTTGCAGGGCTTTAAGAAGGTGACTCAGGGGCACTTAATGAAGAATGACAAGCAACTAATATCAGTCAAATGTTTCATTATTTCTTTGACATTAATCTCCTCTTCTGCAAAGATTAGTCAAAGTGCTTAACTGAAAAAACTAGGAGAAAATATGGACAGCATGGAGATCAAATTAATCCCTGACTTTTGAACACAAGTAAAGAATTTGGCTGAATGTTGAAAAAAGTAGTAAAAACAGATTACACGTGAACAAGAGCAATCTAATCACTGCACAAAGCAGAATAGTCTGTACATTTGGGCATCCATGGCTTTAATTGAACTCATGAAAACTGAGTGTTCTGTAGGTTGTTTGATTTTTAGCTCAAGTCTGAATTGGCAAAGAAGAAGTCCTGTACCTTCAGGCTGTATTATAAACTCAGGGTTTTTTCTTTCTTTTTTTCCTCATATAAGTTTGTTTTCTACCCCTCCCCTCCCCTCCCCTCCCCTCCCCTCCCTCCCTCCCTCCCTCCCTCTCTCTCTCTCTCTCTCTCTCTCTCGATGGCGTCTCACTCTGTCGTGCAGGCTGGAGTGCAGTGGCACAATCTTGGCTCACTGCAACCTCCGCCTACTGGGTTCAAGCAATTCTCCTGCCTCAGCCTCCTGAGTAGCTGGGGCTACCGGTGTGCACCACCACGCCCAGCTAATTTTTTGTATTTTTAGTAGAGACGGGGTTTCACCATACTGGCCAGGCTGGTCTTGAACTCCTGACCTCAAGTGATCTGCCTGCCTTGGCCTCCCAAAGTGCTGGGATTACAGGCATGAGCCACCACACCCAGCCCATTTTTATTATTTCTAAAACCATCTCTCAAGCACAGGGAGTAAATTTTCAGCCTTTATACATGCTGACTGGACTAAAAAGTCCTCTGCTGCTCTTCTGAGTCATTCTATCAGAGAAGTCCAGAGAGTGCTTCCAAGTTTGGACCATGAGACCAGCTTCTTGAGAGCTGGAAGATCCTTGGGAAGGTAGGTGGGTGTAGAGTAGACTCAGTTTGCCATCTGAACTAGAAGAGCCCAGTTTTATTTTTTCTTCTTTAAGCTTGATCCTATTTCTTTTGCACAAGCCATCTGATGGTTACCACCTGTCTTCTGCCTATTTTAAAATAATAATAATGAGATAATAATAATAATAATAAAATAATATTATTAAAATAATAATATTTTAAAATAAAATAATGAGAATATAACTGGATTGTTTGTAACACAAAGGATAAATACTTGAGGGGATGGATACCCCATTCTTCATGATGTGATTATTATGTACTGCATGCCTGTATTAAAACATCTCATGTACCCCATGCCTACTAAACACCCACAAAAATTAAAATTACTTTTTTAATTGATAAGGAATGCTACATAGAATATTATTATAACAAGCCATTTATTGAGTTCTTGTTATATGCTAGACAGTGAAGTAAATGCTTTACATTAACAATGATTTAGTTTTTAAATCACATCAAAATATTTTTATTTTGTCTATAAGGAAATTCAGTCTTTATTCATATAAAGATCAGTTATTTTGCATTCCCACCAACAGTATAAAAGCATTCCTGTATTGCCACAACCTTGCCATCATTTGTTGTTTTTTGACTTTTTAATAATTGCCATTCCGAATAGGGTTAGATGGTATCTCATTGTGGTTTTGATTTACATCTCGCTAACGATCAGTGTTGTTGAGCTTTTTTTTCATATATTTCTTGGCCGCATGAATTACCTAGGTGATTGGTTGATAGGTGCAGCAAACCACTATGGCGCATGTTTACCTATGTAACAAACCTGCACATCCTGCACATGTACCCCAGAACTTATACAAGTAAAAATAAGGATCATTTATTTTAGAACAGAAGAAAATTCCAGGAGCAAGACTTATCTTCAGAACAGCTTGCCTTTGCCTCCCCAAACCTATTCTGTAAAATACATTTAGATAGTTATGGTGATGTGCTGGGAAAAAAGCTGTAATTGGTGGGGGAGATTGGAAATTATAATTTTGAAGCAATAAAATCTTTTCAAAGTTGTTTTTGAACATTATAAAGTCAGCCATGTCTATCCTAACAGAACATCATAACTTGAAATCCAAAGCCTGGGTGATCCTATGCAAACACCAAAATCTCTGTTTCCTTCCAGTGGCCAAATGACCCCTTTTAATTGTTGTTAGCCAGAGCCAAAGGGCCAACATTACAAGGAGAGACGTATATTGGTATTCTTAACGCAGGTTTCACATTCAGACAGTCTGACTTTAAAATGGATTCTTTAAATCATTGCCACCCAAACTGTGGTCCAGGGGGCAGCAACATTAACATCATCTATGAGCCTGCTACAAATGCAGAATCTCAGGTTCTACCACAAACTGAAGCATAATCTGCCTTTTCAACAAGATCCTCGTGTGATTGGTGTCCACACGAGGCGTCAGTGTCACTTGCCAAGTTCATGGCAGACCTTTGCTATGGTTTTGGGCATCCACAGGTTTGCTAAACTCCACAGGGATTTTGATATTAAGCCAAAGTTAGTTTTTCCTTCAGCTTCTGAGTATTTTTAGGAGTGACAAGATCAGGTCCAAGATGGGAAACATCTCTTAATATTTGAGGAAGACTCTCTAGGTAGTGTTTAAAGTGGCAATGATAGAACATCTTATGTTCTTTCTTGAGCCTCTAATTTTTCCTCTAGATGTTAAGGATGTCTAAACGTTTCCAAAATCATTCTCTTGCTTCCTTTCTCATATGTCCCCTCTTCTTCCTCGCTCTATCCGTACACCCTTCAATCATCACAAAAAAGAGAAAGAAACAAGGCCCAGTGTAGACACCAATAGGCAGTTCCTCTTATTTTTTTGTCCTCCCTCAAGTTCTGCTTCTAGGGAAGGAATGGAACTATGAAAGATCCTACATGCCTCCTGTACAATCCTCTTTCATGCTTCTGTGAAGCTACTTCATATTTGTTTTGTTTTGTTTTGTTTTCACAACCATCAAAGGTCTAAACCCTTTGTTTTTTATGTGTCCTTCCTCATCTTTATCAATAAAGATATCAATAAATCAAATCTTTATCAGTAAAGATGAGGAAGGACATGTAAAAAGAGATGTTCATTTTCCAAAGGTACGTTCTGGGTCGTGATCCAGGTTTCTACCTAAATGAACATCTCAAAAACGGTTTGTTGGCAATTGAGCCCTTCTACTCTCTGCCTGACAATATAGCTAAAATGTCTGTTGACATAACTGTGGGATGCATTAATTCATAATTTCACACCTGAAATGATAAGCTCCCACAGTTGCAATAAGTTATGCATTTGTATTTGTGCCTCTAGCCATTTGTGAGCACTTGATGTGAAATATCCTTTCCCAGAACTATCTTATAAGACTCTCCTAACTTTGCTCTCCTAAAGAACAGAGAAGAGGGACTTAAAGGAAGTAGTAGGGATGTTGTGTCTTTGGCAACCATACCCTAGTCAACATTTGGCTTTTCTTTCACCCTTACAAAATATTCCTTGGCAATGTTTACATTAATAGCTGTCATTTTAATAATGTTTGTTTTTTGGCACAGTGTGTTTCAGGGCCTCTGGGCAACTGAACAAAATTTACTAAACAAAATGATAAAATTAACCAAATAAGACAATAAGTCCAAATAAAAGTAAATAAAGTCCTGTAGGAAAACTTAGGACTGACTTTCCCCTAACAAGATTGAACTGAAGCAGTCATATTTTGGGGATACAACTATTCATTTCAGCACAGCCACTTGTGGCCTGCCAGGTAGAGAGACCATCATCCTGACCTTTTTCTGGGGATTGTTTTATTCCATTCTCAGGGTGGTTTGTTCCTTTAGAGGACAGACTTTTTCAGTAAGCCCAAGGCTACTGGTATAGATATATTTAGGACTGAGATGGACTTAAGAGTATGTCAGACCTGGGTTCCAATTCCAACCCTGTCATCTCCGGTTATGTCACTTGATAATCAATATCTTCACTGGTAGAATGATACCTATATTACAGGTTTGTTGTGAGGAATTAATGACATTATTCAGGAAAAAATACTTATTATCAGCATTATTATTATTTTTGTTACTATCATTTGAGGTAGTAGAATTGGTAGCAGAATTTCAAGGTTGGATGTCAGGAACACATTTGGGAGCCACAGTGGAACTGACGGAGGAGCAAAGGATAGTGTGAGTGGAGAAGTGAAGTGCTGAGTCAAGATTCTAAGAGTTGAGTGGCTTAGCTGGGATATTTACGAAAGGCGGCTGATTGACACAAACACAGCTACAGTGAATATTTACATCGTAGTTGAGAAAGCAGGCAAACTACTGAGTGGCAAAAAGATTTTTAATAATGGAAAGAAAAGGATGTGAGATGTCTAATATTCTGTTTTAATTTATTTTTCTGCACTAGGATGTACCACTTTCCATTGCATCTGAAGTCTAATGAAATTCTAATATTCAATGATGTTTTAAGAGGTGAAGGAATTGGGGCCATGAAGATTATAGCAAAGTGGAGAGACAGTTTATAGAAGAAGTAAATTCCAGATGAGCAATAGAATATTCAGTAGAGTTATATATATTTAATATTTATATAAATTATAAATTTATATTTGTAATATATTTAATATATTTTATATATTAATATATTTCAAATATTCAGTAGAAATATTTCAAGGACCTCTCAGGTATCCCCTTCCACGTCACTCAGAACTACCTTTCCAGTCTTAATGGCCTAAGAGTGTTTTGACTCACAAAGCTGACCTAGAACCTATGTCAGTCCTCAATTCAGTTAATACTACTGGGCACTCTTTCTTTGAAACAGATCTACTGGCTCGTAATCCTTAAATTCTTTTTAGGAAATGTTTACTAAACACTTAAAATGAAGCGGGCATTGTCCTAGATTCTGGGGATGCAGGGATGAGCTAGTTCAACATGGTCCTTGTCTTGAAGGTGAGCCACACATACAGGATGATGGCTGCAACAATAATACCAATTATTCCTTAGATGCCTCCAGTACCTCACAAAGGGAATGGTGTTACAGCATTAGAGCCATCACTCTTTGTCAATAGCAAAGTATCCTCACATTTTCCTAGCAATAACAGATATTTCAGTCTGCCTAATAGCACTGATTGAGTGTAGCATACAGAATGATAGCTACCACATGTCCACCAATGCGGCCCTGACTGAAGAATATAATGTTTTCTTTTTCTATTGGTGTGCTTTATGCCACAGTGCAGTGAACAAGAACTAGGAGTCAGAATTTCTAGGCACTGTTTTGCCCCTTATCAACTGTGTGGCCTTAGCTGAGTCATCTCTGATCTCATTTCTATATTAGTTTGAAGGAGGAAAATAATACCCAAAGACATACTTCCAAAGGCTAGTACAAAAAACAAGTAAGTGTGTAACTGTGATGAATCTTTGTTCATAAACCCAGAGCTAAAAAATAATCAGTTTTATTTAAAGTGCATCTAGTTCAATCTCAATCTCAAACTTAATTTGTATGCTCATCCCAGTTGGCTGGCAGAAAAGTAATTCTCTATCATTTTGGGGATCTCCCCTCCCTATCATGGTACCAAGATATTTGTCAGCACCAAAGCAGCAGAGAGACTCCTCAGACAACCTAGTCTGTGTCCACTCTGGTTAATAGTGAGAGGTGTCTGTTGTATTTACCCATATGTTCCTTGTTTCCATCCTCACTAGGGAAATTGAAACACTTGCCAACACCCAGACCGCTATGCCTAGGTTCCAGCCTTTCTTGGTTCGTATATTAACATCCTATCCCCAAGTACCTGCCACTTCTCAGTGATTGTGGTATTCTCCTGTCATCCTTCCTTCTCTAAAACACCAAACATATATATTTTTAAATGTCCTGAGGCCCTTGACAAATAAGGAAGACCTATTGACCTCAAATGGCTTTAGCTTTGCATTCCACCGTAAAAACTGGCCTAATGCAAGAAAGCTAGAAAATACAAGGGGCCAGGTCATTTGCTCAAAAGATGAGAAGGCAAAAATATGAACTCCTCTATATTTTTGATAGAAGCAGCAGGAATTTTTATATTAGTTATCCTGTAAAAGGGCATTTAAGACACATAAACTCTAATACACATATCAGGATGTGTCGTTAGAATTCACCCCTGAGTCACAGGCACCTCTGCAGAGCAGTGGGTAACTAACAAGAAAAGAGGTACGTCATCCTGCATTCACAGATGCTGCTCTTTTTTGGTTATGGTTCATGCCACGGTCATTACATGTTGGATTTCAGCTTTGAAGAGGCCTCCAGAGCCAGTATAGATCATTGAGTCTTTGATTAAACTCTGCTAAGGCCTAATAGTCTGGAATTTTTCATTATTTTCTTGGCAAGACTCATAGGTTATCTTGTAACAGGCAACAGAAAGCAGAAGTTGGGAAAAAGTATGTGCCACTGTTTGGGGTCCCACAAAGGAGAGGCCCATTACAGTGCCTTTAGAAAGAGCACATTCACTTTAATAGGTTCAGCTACTTTCTATGTTAGAGTCTGGATCCCATTTTCATATCTCCCCCACTCACCACCAAATGTCCAAAATAATGATCAATTAATAACAATAGAATATTTAATAGTAAGAGCAGTCACTACTAATTCAGTGCTCACTCTGTACTAGACTTTGTGCCTAGAACTTAGAATACCTTCTGCCTTTGTATTGGGTTGAATTGTGCCTTCCTCCAGAAATTGTGTCTCTCAAAAAAATATGACCAAATCTAATCCCTAGTACCTGTGAATGTGATGGGTTGTGGGGTCAATAACATCCCTATGAAATTTCATGTCCACCTGAATCCTCAGAATGTCACTTATTTGAAAATCAGGTCTTTGAACATATAATTAGTTTAAAAATGAGCTTAAATCCAATGACTGGTTTATTAGTCCATTCTTGGATTGCTATGAAGAAATACCTGATACTGGTACCAAAACAGATACATAGACCAATGGAACAGAGCAGAGGCCTCAGAAATAACACCACACACACCACACATCTACGACCATCTGATCTTTGACAACCCTGACGAAAATAAGCAATGGGGAAAGGATTCCCTATTTAATAAATCTTGTTGGGGAAACTGGCTAGCCATATCCAGAAAACTGAAACTGGACCCCTTCCTTACACCTTATACAAAAATCAACTCAGGGTGGATTAAAGACTTAAATGTAAGACCTAAAATCATAAAAACCCAATGTAAGACCTAAAATCATAAAAACCGTAGAAGAAAACCTAGGCAATACCATTCAGGACATAGGCGTGGGCAAAGACTTTGTAACTAAACACCAAAAGCTATTACAACAAAAGCCAAAGTTGACAAATGAGATCTAATTAAAGAGCTTCTGCACAGCAAAAGAAACTACCATCAGAGTGAACAGGCAACCTACAGAATGGGAGAAAATTTTTGCAATCTATCCATCTGACAAAGGGCTAATATCCAGAATCTACAAGGAACTTAAACAGATTTACAAGAAAAAAAAACCCCATCAAAAAGTGGGTGAAGGATATGAACAGACACTTCACAAAAGAAGACATTTTTGTGGTCAACAAACATATGAGAAAAAGCTCATCATCACTTGTCATTAGGGAAATGCAAATCAAAACCACTATGAGATACCATCCCACACCAGTTAGAATGGCAATCATTAAAAAGTCAGGAAACAACAGATGCTGGAGAGGATGTGGAGAAATAGGAATACTTTAACACTGCTGGTGGGAGTGTAAATTAGTTCAACCATTGTGTAAGACAGTGCAACAATTATGCCTCAACGATCTAGAACCAGAAATACCATTTGACCCAGGAATCCCATTACTGGGTATATACCAAAAGCATTATAAATCATTCTACCATAAAGACACATGTACACGTATGTTTATTTCAGTACTATTCACGATAGCAAAGACTTGGAACCAGCCCAAATGCCCATCAATGATAGACTGGATAAAGAAAGCGTGGCACATATACACCATGGAATACTATGCAGCCATAAAAAAGAATGAGTTCACGTCCTTTGCAGGGACACAGATGAAGTTGGAAACCATAATTCTCAGCAAACTAACACAGGAACAGAAAACCAACACCGCATGTTCTCACTCATAAGTGGGAGTTGAATAATGAGAACATATGGGCACAGGGAGGGGAACATTGCACACCAGGGCCTGTTGGAGGGGGTAGGCAGGGGGAGGGATAGCATTAGGAGAAATACCTAATGTAGATGACAGGTTGATGGGTGCAGCAATCCACCATGGCACATGCATACCTATGTAACAAACCCGCACGTTCTGCACATGTATCCCAGAACTTAAAGCATAATAAAAAATGAAAAATAATAGAAATACCTGAGACTGAGTAATTTATAAAGAAAAGAGCTTTAATCAGCTCATGGTTCCGCAGGCTGTACAGGAAGCATGGAGACAACTGCTCAGCTTCTGGGGAGGCCTCCGGAAGCTTGAAATCATGGCAGAAGGTGAACAAGGAGCCAGGCATCTTACATGGTGGAGCAGGAGCAAGACAGGATGGAGGTTCTACACACTTTTAAAATGACCAGATCTCCTGATAACTCACTCACTCACTATCCTCAGAACAGCACCAAGGGGATGGTGCTGCAGCATTCATAAGAACTCCGCCTCCGTGATCCAATCACTTCCCATCAGGCTCTACCTCCAACATCAGGGATTACAATTCAACATGAGACTTGAGTGGGGACATGGATCTGAACCATGTCACTGGTGTCCTTAGAAAAAGAGACACAAACACACAGAGAAAGTAGCTTATTTGAAGACAGAGATGTGGCAGGAGTCAATCCCTATTCTACTGAAAAAATGAAAGAGAATGATGATTAAGTAGCTTGTCAGCATCACACTAATTTCAAGTGTACAGCTAGAATTCAAACCCAGGGTTTAATACTAAATTTTCTCAATTCTGAAGCCTGTACACTTAGCCATTTCACCAAATCACTTCCTACTATTTGCTAGGAAAATATGTATATATATTTACCCAGAAGAGCTACTAGAAATAAATGAAACAGTTCATTTTGCTTGAGGCACATTTAAGGAAAGTTAAAAAAAAATCTACTTCCCATTTTAACATTCCTTCAACTAACATGATTTTATGTCTATTTTGTTCCAGACACTGTGCTGGAGAGACAAAGGGGCATAAGATACAGTTCCTGTCTCTAAGGCATTAGCTGTTGACTAGATGAAAAAAAAAACCACAAAAAAAAAACCAAAAAACAAAACCCAGGGTGCTCTGAAAGCACTAAGAGGCACATGTAGCAGCATTCTGGGCAGTGGTGGACAAGTGGTACTTCCCAGAGATAGAGATGTCTTGCAAACTGAAAAATAACTTAGAAAGAGTAAAATGGAAAATTGGTAGGGTTGAGGAGGGCAGGGCGAAGGGCATTTTAAACTAAAGGAGCAGCATATATGAAGCTCAAAGGTAAGAAAGATCATGGCACGTTTATAGCATGTATTTCCTGGTGGCCAGAAAAGAGGCTGGGAACAGAGAGAGGCGCCAGGTCTATGAAGAAGCCTGGATTCCAAGATCAAGTTTATTTCAAAAGAGGAAAAGCATAAAAAGAAACAAGAAAATGCAATATTTTTGTGAGACATCATCTTCTAATAATTGCTTGTCAGTCTTCAGATGCAGTGAGCTAAAAGTATAAGGTTGTGATGAAATATTAAAATACTCCTTTTTTTGAAACCTGAATTTTATTACTATCTGTCGAAGAAAAATTGCACTAAAAGTAAACAGGCAAGGAAGACTTTAATCAAGACTATTGCAATAGAAGAGAGACTGAACTCAACTCCACTGAAACAAAAGGCAGGAGGGGTTTTAAGCACTGGGGTGAGTTAGTGGAAAAACAATGAAGACATTAGGGTGGAGATTGGTCCATATGATGAGGCCATGTGTAATTGTTCATTGTCACTTATGGAAGTTAAGCTTTTCTTATGACCTAAATGTTTGTGTCCCCCCCAAATTCACATATGGAAACTCTATCCCCAGTGTGATAATGTTAAGAGATGGGGCCTTTGGAAAGGATTTAGAAATCATGCAAATAAAGTTTTTGATAAATAATAGCTTTTGTAATTTTTATCACATGAATATTTGACAATTTCGGTGTCTGGTTGTCTGAGGTTTTTTAGTCTGCAACAAATTACACAGACTATGAGGTATTGTATTTGTCAAATGAGGGTGATGTTTGTATTTCCATCCTGTGATATTTGGGATACTAAGACATTTAAAAGCACAGTGCAAAGTGAGACACAGCATGGAGAAAGCATTTGTTCACTTGGGATAATGTGTTCTGTTTATCAGAGTCAGTTTAAGGTTCACTTCAGCCATGCCATAGGCAGAATGTTGTCTAAGGGTATAATGAGAGTAGCTTGAAGAGATGTTCATTCAGTCAAGTGTAAAGGCCATGCAATGACAAAATAGAGGAGATTTAAAAACAGCTAGAAGGTTCATTGATCCCCGGCTCCACTTCCAACTTACATCTGTATTGTTTTCATACCCAAAACAGAGCCATTGAAATTAGTCATGGTAGCACATCCATTTGAAATCATGTATTTCAGTTGCATCACAACAAATTTCCAATGCATTTTTTCCCTTAATAATTTGCAAAGCATAAGCCAAAAAAAAAAAAAAAGCAATTAGGGATTCAGAAAACAATCCTCATGCTGCCCTCAATAGCATTCATGTCCCCCAGGGCCACATTTTTCTTTTCAGTCTTTAAACTTAAGTTCCTTTGACTCCTGTGCCTTCAACTCTTCTCAGTTTAATGGACTTTTTCACCACGTCGTAAAATATACATCTTTTGAACACACGACTGTCTGTCTGCTTCAAATATTTTCATTATATTTTATTACAAGCTTGGTTCAAAAGAAGTTTTATACCTAATTTGGAGGACCTGCCCTGTCAGTTTCATTTTCCTCTAGGACTTTTATGGGGCTAATTTGATTCAACCATGAGTTCTTCTTTGTAAGCCCTAAGGTCTCTGTTATTTCTCTTACTTTTAAGAAAAATTATTCTTTCCAAAGCATGCTGGCTGTACGCTAGCCTTCCTTTCTTATTCCTACACAATCTCATTTACCTCAAGTGAGGCAATGGCTAATCTATTCAATAAATATTGAGCACCTCTAACGTGTTAGTAATATGAAGATGAGTAAGAAAACATCCCTGACCTCAAGAAGATCACAGATTAATGGTGAAGACTACCAGTTAAACAGATAAGTGCAATGCATCAATGTGAAAGCAATAATGGAGCTTTGTTCTACGTGCTCTGGGAGCACTACCATGTAGGAGAGAAACCAGGAGTTTTATAAACTGAGTACTGTTAAACTGCACTAAGAAAGAGCACTTTAAAGGTTTCAAAATTCACTCTATGAATCTTTTAAAATTAATTGGCATTTTATTTATTTATTTATTTATTATTTATTTATTTATTTTGAGACGGAATTTGGCTCTTGTCGCCCAGGCTGGAGTGCAATGGTGCGATCTCAGCTCACTGCAACCTCCGCCTACCGGGTTCAAGTGATGCTCCTGCCTCAGCCTCCTGAGTAGCTGAGATTACAGATGCCCCCCACCATGCCCAGCTAATTTTTTGTATTTTTAGTAGAGATGGGGTTTTACCATGTTGGCCGGGCTGGTCTCAAAATCCTGACCTCAGGTGATCTGCCCACTTTGGCCTCACAAAATGCTGGGATTACAGGTGTGAGCCACCGTGCCTGGCCTAATTAATATTTATTTTAATTGATAAAAGTTTATATGTTTCTAGTGTACCTCATGATGTTTTGAAATATGTATACATCGTGGAATGGCTACATTGAGTTAATTAATGTAAGAATACCTCAGATACTAATAATTTGTGTGTGTGTGTGGTGAGAACGCTTAATATCTACTCTGGAAGTGATTTTCAAGACTATAATACATTGTTATTTACTATAGTCACCATGTTATACAATAGATCTGTTAAACTTATTCCTTTTTTTTTTTTTTTGGAGCTGGGCAATTCTCTTGCCTCAGCCTCCCAAAGTGCTGGGATTACAGGCCTGAGCTCACTGCAGCCTCAGCCTTCTGGGCTCAAGCGATTTTCCTGCCTCAGCCTCCCAAGTAACTGGGACTACAGGCACGCACCAGCATGCCAGGCTAATTTTTATATTTTTTGGTTGAATTGGGATTTCGTCATGTTGGCCAGGCTAGTCTCAAGCTCCTGACCTCAAGCGATCCTCCTGCTTTGGCATCCCAAAGTGCTGGGATTACAGGTGTGAGCCACTGTGTGCGTGGCCTCCAAGGACTACACTTTGAAAGATGTTCTTTTCTAAAATTACTTGACTTGAAAGTCAGTGGAAATTGTCAGACCAGTTTAGGCAATTAAACACAGTGAGTTGCAATGCCTTAATAAGGCCTCTCCCAATATCAGTTAACAACATAAAAGTTGCCTTTTTTTTAACCATTATAAAAGTGAAATTTTTGGAAAACACATAAAGGAAGAAGAAACCACCAGTTGGCAGTTGCCTTGCCACCCAGAAATAGCTACTATTAATATTTTGTATACTAAATGTTTTGTTGACATTTTGAAACCTAAGTATAATTAAATATACACTTATATGTATAAGCTAATTTTCAAGTTTATTTCGCTAATTATAAAAACAACTTCTGTTTATTGTGAGGCTACAGACAAGTCTAGAAAAAAGAAAAACTCATGTGGAAGCTCTTCATCTACCTTTGCATAATTAATACATCTTTTTTTTTTTTTTTTTTTTTTTTTTTTTGAGACGGAGTCTCGCTCTTTCGCCCAGGCCGGACTGCAGTGGCGGGATCTCGGCTCACTGCAAGCTCCGCCTCCCGGGTTCATGCCATTCTCCTGCCTCAGCCTCCCGAGTAGCTGGGACTACAGGCACCTGCCACCGCTCCCGGCTAAATTTTTTTTTTTTTTTTTTTTTTTTTTTTTTTTGTATTTTTAGTAGAGAGGGCGTTTCACTGCGTTAGCCGGGATGGTCTCTATCTCCTGACCTCGTGATCCGCCCGTCTCGGCCTCCCAAAGTGCTGGGATTACAGGCATGAGCCACCGCGCCCGGCCAACTAATACATCTTTTAAAAACATCTCTCATTGAGATACAGTAAAAATATGGATTCAAAATATGATTTAGGAAGAGACAAGAGCATAATCACCACCATAAACTGATTCGATATATGCTAAAGAGAACTAACTAGTGGAAGAACATCGTGAAAATCATCAGTGCCTTATGTTTCCCTATGGAGCGAGGGGCATCAGAGACATCTTACAGTTAAAAGGTTTCTGACAGCGAGTACACTCCTTACGGGATGGTCTAAGACTCTGTATCTGGACATTTGGACTGTAAAATCTTAAAGTTTTCTCTGTCTACATGGTCTGGAAACACTCCATTTAACAGCCAGTTCCTGCTTGGATTTTGTCTTCTCTCCTACGCTTGGTAATCTGTACTCATCTGCATGTGGCTATTATTTAGCCTGGCAATTTAATTGTATTGCTTTTCTGAAATTAACACCACTGTATGATAATTCCTGGGCAGCACTTCCATTTGCTACTGTAGCTAGATTTCTCTCCCTGGCCACATTTCACATTCTTACCTGATCTGTTTTGGTTTTTCAATTTGCTCAGTGGGTTGGAAGGCGTAATTTATGGGGCCACTGGCTAGCTGGGCTTTAAAGCTACTTCAACTTTAAGCTTTCCAGCATGATGCCTTCCCTACACCGTAAGTTCCCCAGTGTCCTTCTCCATTTCCAAATTTTCCCATTTGTGTAAACAAAACCAAAGTTAACTGAGTTCAATGCTAATCCTTTGTTGTTCTGTGGGGAGTAGAATTAAGCTTGTAACAGTTTGGGGAAAAAGAAAGAAAGAAAGAAAAAAACACTGTTTGGAAAGAAATGAAGCCAGAGGGACTTAAACTCAGCAGAGTGATTTGAATGACCAAACATTCAGGCCACTTTTATTTGGATTTTAACTTTTGGGGGAGCATAAGAGTGTCACGCAGCGAACATGTCAAATGAGAAGGCAACTAGATAATATGACAGGGATACTGGGGCAGTCAAAATGAGAGAAGGATGGGGAAGGCTGGATGATCTATGGGGACCAGAAATAAGAACATTGCTTCTGAATATTGCCCTCAGTTGTCCTGATGAGGGGAAAATGCCACATCCCTTTCCTCTTTTAATTAAGATATCTGAGCTGCTTTTATCAGAGATTTGATATATACTCAGGGTCTTGTAAGTCCAAAAACTCTACTGGATGTTTTGTTACAGGTTATTTGCACTATTACAACAGTTTTGTAAAGTTTGTATTATTCCATTTTCACAGGTGAAAAAAAAAGACTCTCAAAGAGAATAATATAAATGGAAGTTTTCATCTTTGATAACTAGTACACTGAAACTCAAGAGTGTTTATGACTCTGAACTCTATATTATTACCATGAAAGCAGGTATTTTTGTTTTTGTTTTGGTTTGGTTTGGTTTTTGTTTTTGGTGGAGGGTGGGAGGGCATAAGGGGTGTCGCAGACTTCTTGGGGACCTTCTGAAAAGTTTTGAATCTTGAGTATAGAAAAATATATATGCACAATTTTTTGTGGGGGGTTTATGGCCTTCATGTTTAAGAAACTGTTCATTTTGCATTTATTCTTTCTGCCAAGAGAAAGTAGGACTTTATGCAAAAGAATATAAACTGTGATATTTTGGGATATATGTGCTCTTTTCCTAACAAAAGTAACTCCTGATTAGGAATGAGTTGGGGAGGGAGTTGCGGGAGCTGTGGATAGCCTCTCTGCATTGTCTTTTAGCATCCCTGAAATATTTTCCCCAAGCCTTTCTGGAAATTGGTGCTGTCAGCACCTTTGCCATTTGTCAGAATGGCACTGTGTCTCATTCTTTTAGTGTGTTGGTGCTGAAAGACAAAAAAATGTTACAAATTACTGCCATGGCAATAAAATACCTGGCTAAGTAAAAATTATCTGTCTGTTAGCATTATTTGCCATCATGAACATCACATGGATGCAGGTTTTTGGTTATCACCTACTTCAGGTGAAATTGGCTTTATACAGTCATTTCTCTCCTTGAAATTTCTGCATCTATCATCTTTTTTTTCCTACTTAAAAGACCATAAAATGTGTTTGTTGCCAGTCTTTTCACATCCTATATGAAAAAATGAAAAGAAGTTTTCTTTCCCTTATGTCATGATTCATGTTCCAGCTCTGTCCTCACGGCATTGTTAGGGGGAAGACTTGTTATGGTAACTGAGACCAGCAGGTAACAAACACTCAGTTGTCTTCTGAAGGGGATATTCATCACCTGAGTGCAGTGCAGACATACATGTGATTTCTGGGGAAGTTGGTTGTGCAACTGCCAACTTTGCTCCACAGGAAGTCAAGAGAACTCCTCCCAACCCAGAACATAAGTTATTCATGAGCTTGGGGATGAAAGGCATGGGATGGGCTTCAGAAATATAAAATGCCTAATGTTGTCTCCATGTCAAGGAGAAACACTTTTATCTTCATGAAAGAGAGAACAGAGAGAGAGTATTTTTTTCTAAAAAAAACAACTTTTGTATCTTTCATGACATGTTTAGTACAAAATTAGTTTTCTTCTTTTTCCCTCCCCCTAACCTCCACCTTCACCTTGAAACATCTGGAATTTTAATATTGTGGAGTTAGATTAGAAAAAAATGAATTAAATGGGAGATAAACAATTTAACATTTATATAAGGATACAGTATGATACTTATATACTTGTGTTAGCAAAATGTTTGCTTTTCACTTTGTTTTCTTCTGTCCCTACCATCATGATGTTATAGAATTATTTTCTTTTAAAGAAAAATGATAAGTTTTCATATTTATTGATGTTTACTGTGTCCCAGGCACTGTGCTCTAAGTACATTATTTAATTTACTGCTTGGAATAATACTAAGAAGTAGGAACTGATCTCTTTTCCCCATTTTATAGACAAAGAAACTGAGCTCAGAGAGATAAAGTAGAAAATGTCAGACTAGTTTAGGCAACCAACCATGGTGAGATGTCATACGGTAGTAGTAACTTATTTAGTTTATACAAATTACACTTGAAGAGACAGAATCAGAATTTATTCCTAGACTTGCTTAACTCTGGAGCCTCTCTAAACCCTTCATAGTGTGGTACGGGATACAAGCAGCATCCACACACCTGGGAGCTTGTTAGCAATGCAGACTCTCAGGCCTCATGTCCAGTAGGGCACTGGCAAGTGTTCTGCAATCAGCTTTTTTGGGGGATGTGTGGGTCGAGGAGGTACTTTGTAGTGTTTGCAGATTTCTACGGTTTGAATGCTCTTACCATGGCCGATTACAAGCTACCACCGTCATCACTGACCACAGGTTCAGGAAGAGATGTGAACCATGGATTAGCTCCCTGGAGGAGAGGCACACTGAAGCAGAATCTTTACTTCTACTAATTCTCCAGGCAATTCACATGTTTGAGAAGCACCAGTCTAAGCTACTGCTTTATATTGCCTCACTTTTTGGATTCCTAGGAGGTCTGTGGTCCTGGTCTGGTATTTTGTTGCCCCTTCATCTCCCACCATAGTGCAGGTAACAGGACAAGACTTTCTGGCTGACAAACCTGGGATAGAGCAGCAGATGCAGTCGGACTTCTGATCTCTGGGACTCGTGGTAGGGGGCTCAGTGTAAAGAAAGTTGCATTCAGGGAAATGGCCTGCTGTAACTCTGCAGAGACTTAGCCATGCACTCTGAGGGAGGCTCAGGAAAGCTGAAAAACCATCTCTACATGCCTTTATACAAGGCTTTTCCTGATTGAGAAGAGAATTTGCACTGCAAGACATTTGGGGATCAGAAAGTTAGAATCTTTTGCTTTCCTCTCCTATTGATTAGCCATCTTCTCATGTCTGGCTGCATTTATCCCACGTGTATAATAGAGAGAAAACATGATAATAGGGAGGCTTATATTTTACTCTTCATGCCTTTTATCTGGAACCCAACTAAAATCAAGTCTATTTTTCTTGTTTTGCAAGTAGAAACAGAGACTTACTTAAAAAGTGTTTTGTAGGGTATGAATTGAGAATAAGATGTAGTTTGACCAATCTTCTACATTCCCTCTAACAAGACTGAAATATAATAGCTAATAAATGAAAAAATACTAGAGAAGAGAGAAAACTTGAAAATTATTTAAACAAAAACTCTGACAGATGGGAAAACAAGGGCCCAGGAGGTTGGAGAAATGAGCTCATTGGCACACTCTCATGGGGCTAGGGAGCGATGAGGCCACCAACTATTCCAACTGCTGCTTAGACTTCACCGAACCTTACTCAGCTTACTCTTACAATGTCCTCCTACCTCCCTAACCAGGACTATCTCCTATATTTTCTTCCCCCTCACCCATTCTGATAACTTCAAATACTGCCTATAAACTAATGAAACTCAAACCAATTTTCTAGCCCAAATCTCATGAGCCTATAAGACTTCCTCATTTGAACACTTTATTGATGCCTCCAATTCAACTTGTCTCCCTACTTTTTTCCTAAGGAAATTCTCTTTCTGTGTTTCCATAGCACTCATGTCTCCCCATCACAGTACTTAAAATACTATATTTAATTGTCACTTTGTTTCTCATGCATGACAATTTTAAGCCCACAAGAGCAGTGGCTATGTTTGGTTTACTGTCTTATCCCTAGCACCTAGCACAATACTTTGCACTTTATAGAATGATCACAATTTCCTCAGTTTAACACAGGTGAGTTATTTTGAGTTCCCCAGAAGGCAGAGACTGAGGCAAAGGATTACTGCTGCTAATTTGATAGGGAGTATAGTCCCATGGATCAGGAGTAAGGATCAAAGGTAAAGCAGAAAAGGAGAGAAAGCCAATATAAGGATGCAATAGCAAGTTGGCCACCCAAGAAGTTGTATAAACTGGGTCTCAGGGGCTGGGTGCGGTGACTCATGCCTGTAATCCCAGCACTTTGGGTGGCCGAGGTGGGCAGATCACGAGGTCAGGAATACGAGATCAGCCTGATCAACGTGGTGAAACCCCATCTTTACTAAATATACAAAAATTAGCTGGGCGTGGTGGCACGTGCCTGTAATCCCAGCTACTCAGGTGGCTGAGGCAGGAGAATTGCTTGAACCTGGGAGGCAGAGATTGCAGTGACCTGAGATCGCCCCACTGCACTCCAGCCTGGTGACAGAGTAAGACTCCGTCTCAAAAAACAAACAAACAAAAAGCAGGTCTCAGGACCCTTCATCAGGGAGAGAAAGGGGAAATCCAAAGCCAAGGATTATAGATTTGCCCCATGTGGCATTAATACCACTTCACTTCCAGGTTATACATGGGTGGGTGTCAGGTGGCTTCCCAAACCTCAGAGTCAACAGGGGAGCCCTGGGACAAAAGGCAAGAAGTATATAGAATGGTATGTGAGGTGATGCTCCAAATAGGGCCGGAGCTTATCCCTAACCCTTCCTCTCTTTTAGTCCCCCATCTCCCATGAATTAGCATAACTTTACCAAAATACCTCTAAAGCATGCCCTTTTATTTCTTTCCCCACTTTTTTTTTTTTAATATTAGGATCTTTCTGTCTCAACTTACGTTTATGCCATAATCTCTTCCTTCATCTTCCTGCTTTCAGTCTTGCCCCATCCATCTCTGATTCTAACCCTTCAGTGATGATCCATTTCTTTCAAGATACAATTTAATCTCGTCAAGATGACTCAAGAATTTTCATGATCTGCTCCATTGTATTTGGCCAGCTGCATCTTTCTAGTCCCTGCATACTAGCTTCTTAAACTTTGGCCATACTGAGTTTGCAATCCTTGCTGTGTTTTGCTCCCTCATACTCCTGGGGTTGGCAGTATTGCTCCCTTTGCTTGGAACACTGGTCTTTTTCAAGGTAATTTCCCTTCATCCATTAAAACTCTGACAAGTGGCTCGTAAACTTCAGTGTATTAGAATCTCCTGGAGGAATTGTGAACACAGATGGTAGGGTCTCACCCCTAGAGTTTCTGATTCAGTAGGTCTAGGACGGGGCTCAGTGCTTTGAATTCTGAACAAGTTCCCAGGTGAAGATAAGGCTGCTAGTTCACGACAATACTTGGATAACCACAGCTCTGGAGATAATAGCTGTGCTTTCCTCTAGCATAGCATTTTACCCAGTTTATGTAGTAGTTTTACTTATTTCTCCTCCTCCAATCAGTGTGTATTCATCAGAGGGTAGGGGCATTCATCAGAAGTAGGTCTTATTCATCTCTATGATATGGCCCTTGGCACTGTGTCTGGCACATAGTAGATATTATGTTAATGGAAGGAAGGGGAAAGAAAAAAAAAAGAAGAAAGACATTTTGAACAAAGACTGAAAAATACAGAGAACTAGATGTAGAGGTCTTTAGAATATTTTCCCAGGCCAATGTTCTATATTTTGACATAAACTATTATTACACTATTATTACTAAACTATTATTACACTACATTCTACTAAATGTAGTGAAACCTGTGCGATGTAGTGGCTACAAATGTGGCTGTTGGGATCATATAGTCTGCTTTTAACTCCTAGTTCCACTATGTGATGTTAGATCTATTACTTATGCCTCTCTAAATTTCAGTTTTTATACTCATATAATGAGAATAATAAAAATGCTACCTAATGGAGTTGTCCTAATGTTTAACTGAAGTTATACACATAAAGTGTTTTTTACAGTCTCTAACATATATATCATAAAACACTCTATAAATGTTAACTACCATTTTATTATCTGTTCCTTTAAATAGCTTATTTACAAAATTATGTGATTTTAGCAATTTAATAGACATTACCAAAAAATGAACATAAAGATAAGTTGCTTATATCTTCGGCATTTTGGTACCACAGAGCATTTTGTTTATTTTGAACTCTAAATGTATTTCTAATTCAGATGATTGTTACCAAGGTAGAACAATAAATTCAGGAAGAAACCAATGTTTTTGGAAAAGTTGTGTATTTTCTATTCAAAATTCTTTTTTAAAATATTCACAACATAAAGGGAAAAAATTGTCCAAAATACCAATCTGCTAAAATAATATTTCCATTAAAATAACTTTTGGTCAGAGAATTTTATTCAAAGATCTAGTGATCTGTACAGTTATGAACAAAACATCCCTCCAAAATATTGTTAACATATGCTATGACAATTTCATGCTTAGGGAATGCCCATCAGATAAAAAGTACAGAAGTGTAGGACTCTGGTGCTTCCATTAACAGGCCAGAAGGTAAAATACAACTAAGAGAGTATAAACCTGACAAGAAAGAATTTCTAGACGACTGGACTAAGGAGTGATTTATGGGCCTTACATTATGATTATGTCTCAAAGACCAAAAGTGTAGAGGAAATAATTTTTAATCATTTTAATAGTGTTTCTTCTTCTCTTTCATTTCATTCTTTCAGTCATTTGTTAATTTGTTTGTTCAATAAATATTTAAAATCAAATATGTTCTAGTCTGTGCTAATCATTTCACCTGTATTATCTCATTGAATTTTCATACTTATGAAGTAAATATGATAATTACCTCCGCTTACAGAATAGAAGTTTGTAAATGTCAAGAAACTTGCCAAAATCACATAGTAGCTGGAGATCTGAGTGTTTCTAACAGTAGATGCTGAGGTGAGAGAGGGGATAGAGTTTCTAACTATGATGCTATGCCATGCTATTTCATCATGTGACCTTCACTCAGCTGAAGATGCATGGCAGCCAGAAGCCTTTGAAATAACCACCTGAATGTGAATATATAAACTATTATGTGTGAAAACTATAAAGTTTACTTTTGACATATAATTGATTAATTACCTATGCATTTTAAATAATGTATTATGAAAAAGAATATGTTATATTGTAATATAACTTTTTCCAGTATAAAAAAAGCAAGTAAAATGAGCAAGTGCCCCGAAGGCCTATTATAACATATATATAACATAACTTACATATATGTTATATATATGTAAGTTTCCTGGGTGCATATATATGTACATAAAACATTAAATATATATGTAACATATAATATATGTAACATGTAAGTATATATTATATATATACACATATATATCATAGCTTTCTGATAACTTGCTGATTTTATCAAAACAACTAGTGAAAAGTAAATAGTTCTGGTTACACATTTGTCATCATGTTGACTAAGTAGAATTGCTATATTGAATTTTTAATTTTTTCTGCCTCAATTTTTCCAAAATGATAGTAAGTGATGGTAGATAATGATGCTTTAATATGTATCTATACATACACCTAAAAGATGATATATACAATGTAAGTTACTATATTGTTCTTCAAAATGTGATTGCAAAAGTCCTTCTCGCAATGATGTCCAACACCTGCAATTATAAAATCACAATTCCCGAGAATAATTACTGAATACATGTAAAATTTTTTCTTGTTTTTTTTTTTAACCAAATCTGTCAAGTAACTTTTATGTACACCTCAAAATTAATAATGATTAATTCTCAGGCCAATCTGTCTTCTTCAAATAGAATTAATTTTTTCTAAATGAATTATTTAAGAAAATATTCTGTAATATGAAAGACTTTCTAGGTTGCTAACAAAAGCCAATTTTCTCTTTTCTGACCGGTGTATTTCTTTTGAGTAGCTGAATAGGAACCTTATTGCCTTATATTTAAGCATGTTCACTAAGCATGGTGTTGAAAGGTAGAAGTTTTATACAAGAGTTTGAAAAGTGACTCAAAAGGGTAAACCCTGTTTTCATTCTTTTCATCTCTCTGTTTCCTGTGGTATCAGTTTGATCCTAAGGCTGGTTCAGCTTCAGTAATAAGATGACTGTCAAAGGTGCACTGAATAAGCTGAGAGAGAGAGGGAGACAGAGCAACACAGAGAGAGACAGCATTGTACTTCCTACCATCTAACAAAAGTATTTTCTTTGTTGTCTCTGACATGGCCAACTTAAATTAGAAACCTGTTAATCTAACTAATGTTGATTCAATTTAGATTATATGTTGACCCTTGAGTCAATCCCTGTGGTCATAGAAATGTCAAGTACCAATTGACTTGGGTCAACTAGGCCTCATCTCTGGAGTTTGGGATGGATAAATTCTCTCCAAACTGCATCCTATTATACAACGAGAAAAGGGCAAAATAGATGCTGGGGTGCCCACTACATATTTCAGTGAGGCACTGGGAATTTCCATATTGTTTAAAATTCCAGAGCACTCTCATGCCCATATTCTCATTTGATTCTGAGTTCAGCTCTTGTGTTATGCAGTATAAGTTAAATCATTTCCACTTGATGGATGAGGACACTGGGACTCAATGTGGTTAAGTTACTTTGAACCCAGATCTTTTTTGTTGTTATTGTTAATTCCAGGTTGAAAGCTTTCTGAGCACTTGCTTATTTTAGGGAAATGGCCTGCTGCAACTCAGCAGAGACTTAGCCATGCACTCTGAGGGAGGCTCAGGGAAGTTGAAAAACTAGCTCTTCATGCCATTGTACAAGGCTTTTCCTGACTTAGAAGTTACCAAGTTACTCATTTTACTCAAGTTACTCATTTTACCAAAACAATTAGTGAAAAGTAAGTAGTTCAAATTACACATTTGTCATGTTGACTAAACGGAATTGCTATATTGAATTTTTACTTTTTTTCATCCCCAATTTTTCCAAAATGGCAGTAAGTGATGGTGGACAATGATGCTTGCAGGGATAGAGGGGGAGTCATAAGTCAAATCTGCCTTGGTTAGTAGCTTTGTTAGCTTGAAATAGTTTCCCAACAGCCTCTGTTTTAAAAAGGATCACAGATCGACAATCTACATTTTATTTTTGTCTTAGAAAGTTTTGCCATCACCTTTCTACTATGGTAATTGAGAGTCATAGTGATTTTTTGTATTCTCCTGATACATTGATATGGGAGAAAGCTTAGATATCAATGGGCCAGGAGAGTCAGAACCATCCAGAAACTTTGCAATACTCCTGGGAAGGGCTCTATGTAACAATTTGCCAAGAGCCTATGAGAAAAGATTCTTAAATGAAAACTTAAAGAGAAAAATTTCTAGATTGAAGTAAAACCCTCATTGACAGACTTGCTCATCCTGCCTCTCCTGATAATGCACCCACGCTTTAATATGGATATTGATGATCATGATAATAAATGGCTGGACTGAGAGAGAACTGTGAAAATACCACAATAGGGGAATATAATCTTTAGTAAAAATTAACTCTTAATGCTGGTCTTAATATATTCATTATTTGTTTTTTTTTGTTTTTGTTTTTTTTTGAGACGGAGTCTCGCTCTGTCGCCCAGGCTGGAGTGCAGTGGCGCCATCTCCGCTCACTGCAAGCTCCGCCTCCCGGGTTCACGCCATTCTCCTGCCTCAGCCTCCCGAGTAGCTGGGACTACAGGCGCCCGCTACCACGCCCGGCTAATTTTTTGTATTTTTAGTAGAGACAGGGTTTCACCGTGTTAGCCAGGATGGTCTCGATCTCCTGACCTCGTGATCCGCCCGCCTCGGCCTCCCAAAGTGCTGGGATTACAGGCGTGAGCCACCGCGCCCGGCCTCATTATTTGTTTTTATAATGGCATTGGATGCCATGATGTTAAAAAATGTTTCCTGAAAACAATAGACACTGTGGTCTACTAGAGGGTGTAGGGAGGCAGGTGGGTTAAAAGGCTACCTAACCAGGTACTATCTGTGCTAACTACCAGAGGGTCAGGATCCATATTCCAAACTGTGGCATCATGTAATATTCCAATGTAACAAATCTACACACATACCTCCACTATCTAAAATAAAAGTTGTGGCTGGGTGTGGTGGCTCACACCTATAATCCCAGCACTTTGGAAGGCCGAGGTGGGTGGATCGCCTGAGGTCAGGAGGAGTTTGAGATCAGTCTGGCCAACATGGTGAAACCCTGTCTCTACTAAAAATACAAAAAAAAAAAAAAAAAAATGCTGGGCATGGTGGTGCACGCCTGTAATCCCAGCTATTTGAGATGCTGAGGCAGGAGAATCACCTGAGCCCAGGAGGTGGGAGATTGCAGTGAATTGAGATTGTGCCACTGTACTCCAGCCTGGGCAACAGAGTGAGATTCTGTCTCAAATAAAGTAAAATGAAAAATAAAATAAATAAAATGTTATAATTTTTAAATGTTTCCTAAAATTCTTATAGCCATGTATGCTTTTATTTTCTGTATATTATCCCAGTGCCCTACAAAAGTGACAACTTTACTTGACCCGATGTTGCAAGGGAGTTCTAGTGTGGCAACAGACAAACCCCAGTAGAACATGCATGTAATATATTCTACAGACAGATGGCCACAGATAGATAGTCCGATTGTAAAATGGAAAGAAACACTTATTTTTGCAAAAAAGACCACGTACTATAACCACTTGGGCAGAGCCTTTTGCTGAATTCTAGGAATAGAGTAATGGATCAGTCCTACTCATTCCTTTTTAACAAATCATGTATAGCAGGAAAACAGATACATAGACAAATAATAAAACATATTGCAATATATGTAATGATAAGAGTTTGTACAAGGTCCAGATTCAGTAGAGAGAAAGGCCCATTGAACAACAACAAAAATAGCTGACAAACAACTGAGGAAAGATAAATATCAAATGATAGATGTTGTTAATAGATAATAGAAAAAAAATGAGATAACAGAGGCCCTCAAATGAATGTTCTCCGAGAATATAGGAGTTGTATAAAACGTTGATGAATAAGAAAGCTCCAGACAGGCAATTAATAGGTCAGACATTAGTGTCCTCATGGTGGGATGAATGAGGTTTGTTTCAGAAGTCGTGTTGCTCAAGTCTAAAAGCAGTTAAAAAAAAAAAAAGGAAGTATGGTTTAAGTTCAAATTGCAATATATTTTTGATTAAAGACTGAGCTTCATCAATCTTTTGCAAGACTTGCTGTTTGATATTCATTAGAACTCTTACTTCTTAGAAGTCTGGAGTTCAAGAATTCATGCTTACTTAACAGTTTTTCCAAGGCCTTCTGCATCACACAGCACCAAACCCCCACCCCCCGCCGCCACACACACACACATATATTGTTCCTTGGGCTATATCTTCTATTCTTTTCTTGGTGAAGATGCATCTCTTCAGCTACGCAGACAATTTGGAATTCCCCACTAGTAATTCTCGGTTTCAGATACAGTATTTTCCTCAGCTGGTAACTTCCATGATTTTTTTGCTGAAGATAGAACTTTTTATTTTTTTCTTCCTAGTCTACTCTTTCCCTGTTTCCATGCTATTACTGTAGAATTTAAATTAGTGATGCATTTGTGTAGATAGTTTCTATGAAAAACACAAATCAAAATATAGTCATAGTATATCTAATTTGCTGTGCACAGTCGGTATTTGATAAAGGGCTGTAATGAGAATAAATCAAATACTTTTTTATGCGCTCTTATCATAGCAATTATCATGGAGATTAAGAGAAGCAAAACAAAACAAAACAAAGCATTCATTTTTTTAAAAAAGAAAAGTAAATAATCATTACTAAAAGAGACATGTATGAGATGGCGCTTATATTTTGAAACAGGTTGTGTACAAATATAGGTCAATATTTTGATCAAAATCTAATATATTAATAGAATAATCTATACTATATTTTGTTTTAAGAATACATAAAACACAAAGGCAAAGATGGAGACAGTAGAAAAATTGCATACTTATTTACCTTAGAACAGGACATTCTGGTGTTATATTATTCCATGAAGTGCAGATTTCCTTCAAGAAGGTGAGCTATATAAGAACTGCATGGGCCCATTTCAAGCTGCTCCATCAGCATATGATCTCATCTAGGGAGGCATCAGAGTGATGCTGAGGCTTCTTCAGCTCCTTTTCACATTCACCTCCAAATATCAAGAAACCATTCTAAAACACCTCAGTTTCCAAAATGACCCCCTTATCAACAAAACTCAAGATAGCAGCAATTGCCTAAACTCCAAAGAGGAATAGTTAATAGTAGCCGATAGAATTTTCTTTTAATTTCAAAATTTGCTTATAATGTAGGTAATACACAATTGTTGAAAATCTATAAATTGCAGAAATATAAAGAATTAAAGTATAAAATCACTTGTGATCCCCCCAATTCTGTTGTTAACATTTTAAGATCTTTTCTTTCTTTTAACAATTGATATGCACATAATATTTATGTATTCATGTAGTCTTTATTTTATAATTGTTATGGAAGGAAGGATGGATGGATGGATGGACGGAAGGATGGATGGGAGGGAGGGAGAGAGGGAAAGAGAAAGAATAAACTTTGTTTTAGTCACTTTCCTAAATACTAGAGACTTATTGATAGATCAACTATAGTCCACACCGTGACAAAATATGACACTCTAATTGTGATAAATACTTTTTTTACAGAATAAGGTACTACAAAAATTATTGACCCTAAGACATTTAAAAGTAGAATGCCATTGCATTCTGTGAATATCATATTAATATTTTGTGTATACATTTCTTGTTTCCAATTTGTGACTCATACATAGCAATAAAGAACTATCCTTGCTAACACACCTGGTCTGATTATTTCCCTAGGCAAGATTTCTACAAGATTACGGGGCTAAACTTTTTAAAGTTTCTTGGTACCTATTACCAATATCCTTGGGATGGGAAAATTCAGAACTCATATTCTCAGGAAGCTGTAATTCAACCTCCATCTGTCCATGCTCTGAAGGAGGGAATGAAGGGCAGTTTTTCTCCTGGTTTGTAAGGATACTAGGTATGAAAGTTGTTTTTTTTCTCATAATATTGTTGTTTATTAGTGAAACCAATTTTCTGCTTGAAGGAATCAGTGGGGAAGGTTGCAGAATCGGTAGCCTTCAGCTCTTTCTCTAACTCAATTATATAATAAACAAGAACTAATTAATTTTTTAAGTTTTATTTATTTATTTATTTATTTATTTTCGAGATGGAGTCTTGCTCTGTCATCCAGGCTGGAGTGTAATGATGCAATCTCGGCTCACTGCTACCTCTGCCTCCTGGGTTCCAGCGATTCTCCTGCCTCAGCCTCCCGGGTAGCTGGGATTACAGGCGTTTGCCACCACGCCTGGCTAATTTTTGTATTTTTAGTAGAGACGGTGTTTCACCATGTTGGCCAGGCTGGTCTCAAACTCCTGACCTCAGGTGATCTGCCCACCTCAGCCTCCCAAAGTGCTGGGATTACAGGTGGGAGCCACCATGTCTGGCCGATTTTTTTCAGCTTTTAAATTTTTATGGATCCTGGTGTATATATATATGGAATACATGAGGTATTTTGATACAGGGATGCAGTACATAATAATCACATCAGGGTAAATGGGACATTCATCACCTCAAGCACTTATTCTTTCTTTGTGTTACAAAGAATCCAATTATACTTAGTTATTTTTAAGTATACAAGAAAATAGTGTTGACTATAGTCACCTGTTATGTTATCAAATACTAGATTTTATTTTATTTTTTGTCTAACTCTATTTTTGTACCCGTTATCTATCCCCATTTCTCCCACTCACTCCTCACTACACCATCCAGCCTCTGGTAACCACTGTTCTACTCTCTATTTCTATGAGTTCAATTGTTTTAATTTTTAGCTCCCACAAATAAGTGAGAACATGAAAAATTTGTCTTTCTGTGCCTGGCTTATTTCACTTAACATAATGACCTCCAGTTCTACTCATGTTGTTATAAATGCCAAGATCTCATTCTTTTTTTATGACCGAATAGTACTTTATTGTGCAAATGTACCATATTTTCTTTATCCATTTGTCTGTTGACAGAGACTTAGATTGCTTTCTAATTTTGAGTGCTGCAAATAGTGCTGCAATAAACATGGTTGTGCAAATACCTCTTCGAAAGACTGATTTTGTGGGGTATATACCTAGCAGTGGGATTGCTGGATCATATGATAGCTCTATTTTTAGTTTTTTGAGGAACCTCCAAACTATTCTTCACAGTAGTTGTACTAATTTACATTCCCACTAACAGGGTGTGAGGATTCCCTTTTCTCCATATCCTCATCAGCATTCATTATTGTCTGACTTTTGGATAAAAACAATTTTAACTGGGGTGAGATGATGTCTCATAGTTTTGATTTGCATTTCTGTGATTATCAATGATGTTGAGCACCTTTTCATATATCTGTCATTTGTATGCTTTATTTTGATAAATTTCTGTTTATTTATTAATTGGATTATTAGATTTTTTTCCCATAGAGTTGTTTGAGCTCCTTCTCTATTATGGTTATTAGCCCTTTGTCAAATGGATAGTTTACAAATATTTTCTCTCATTCTATGGGTTGTTTGTACACTTTGTTAATTTCTTTGCTGTGAAAAAGCTTTTTAACTAGATGTGATCCCATTTATCCATATTTGCTTTGTTTGCTTATGCTTGTGGAGTATTACTCAGGAAATTTTTGCCAAATTTAATGTCCTGGAGAGATTCCCCAATATTTCCTTTTGGTAGTTTCATAGTTTGAGGTCTTAGACTTAAGTCTTTGATACATTTTGATTTGATTTTTGTATGTGGTGAGAGATAGGGGCCTAGTTTCATTCTTCTGCATATGGTAATCCAGTTTTCCTAGAACCATTTATTGAAGAGACTGTCCTCTCCCTAATGTGTATTCTTGGGACTTTGTCAAAAACGAGTTCACTGCAGGTATATGGATTGGCTTCTGGGTTCTCTATGCTGTTGTGTTGGCCTATGAGTCTGTTTTTATGGCAGTACTATGCTATTTTGTTTACTATGGCTCTGTATTATAATTTGAAGTCAGGTAACATAATTCCTCTAGTTTTGTTCTTTTGCTCAGGATAGCTGTGACTATTCTGGGTCTTTTGTGGTTCCATAAATATTTTAGGATTGTTTTTTCTATTTATGTGAAGAATGTTATTGACATTTTGATAAGAATTGCATTGAAACTGTAGATTGCTTTCAGTAATATGGATGTTTTAACACTATTGATTCTCCCAATCTGTGAACATGGAATATCTTTCCATTTTTTAATATCCTCTATAATGTCTTTTTTCAATCGTTTATAATTTTCATTGTAATGATCTTTCACTTCTTTGGTTAAGTTAATTCCTAGGTATTTTATTTTACTTGCTGCTGTTGTAAATAACATTATTTTCTTGGTTTCTTTTTCAGACGGTTTCCTGTTGGCATATAAAAATGCTACTGATTTTTGTATGTTGATTTTGTATCCTGCAACTTTACCAAATTTGTTTTATCAGTTGTAATAGTTTTTTTGTGGAGTCATTAGGTTTTTCCAAAAATAAGATTATATCATCTGCAAACAAGAATAATTTGACTTCTTCCTGTACAGTGGATGTCCTTTATTTCTTTCTCTTGTCTGATTGCTTTAGTTGAGACTTGCAGTACTTGTTGAATGGCACTGGTGAAAGTGGTCATCCTTGTCATGTTCCAGATCTTAGAGGAAAGGCTTTCAGTTTTTTTCCCATTCGGTATGATACTAGCTGTGGGTCTGTCATATATGACTTTTATTGTGTAAGAACTAATTAATTTTTACATTTTAAGGGGTATTCGGTGCTACAATTAAAATGAAAAACCCACAAATATCTTTGCATGTGTAGCTTTGGAGGGGACAATTTTGCTGTTTTTCTACTCTGATTTACATCCGCTCGGAATAACTGAAATAACTCCTGCTGTGTGTGATCTTGCCTTTGTTGGGAGGCTTCAACTTAAACACTCAACCTGCCTAACACTTCACAGAGGGAAACTGTAACAGGATCAAAATACACTGGTTAGGGCCCCCACATACTTGACTAGTGTGATGGTTAATATTGTCAACTTGATTGGACTGAAGGATGCAAAGTATTATTTCTGGGTGTATCTGGGTGTTTCTGGGTGTTGCCAGAAGAGACTAACATTTGAGTCAGCAGACTGGGAGAGGAAGACCCACCCTCAGGAAGACCCAGCCACATGGTGGATGGGCACCATTCAGTTGGCTGCCAGTGCAGCTAGAAAAAGCAGGCAGAAGAAGGTGGAAGAAAGAAACTGACTTGCTTAGTCTTCCAGCCTTCATCTTTCTCACATGCTGGATGCTTCCTCCTCTCAAACATCAGATTCCAAGTTCTTCATATTTTGGGCTCTTGAACTTACACCAGTGATTTGCAAGGGGATCTCAGGCCTTCAGCCACAGACTGAAGGCTGCACTGTTAGCTTCCCTACTTTTGAGGTTTTGGGATTTGGACTGAGCCAGTACTGTCTTCCTTGCTCCTCAGCTTGGAGATGGCCTATTGTGGGACTTCACCTTGTGATCGTGTGGGTCGATTCTCTTTAGCAAACTCCCTCTCATGTATACATATATCCTATTAGTTCTGTCTCTCTAGAGAACCCTGCCTAATACACTTAGGTAAGCCATCCTCAGCCTACTGCCATCTGGGTGCTGACAGAATGCCCTGAGTGTGATTTTGGAATGTGTTTCTGTAATCCACTTTCTGAATTGGGAACACACTAATCTCTGCTGCTGAGGATGCATGTGAAAAATTCTAGGGTCCTTGTTTTCTGATCTATGATATCTTTGCCTCCTTGAATTAGCAACATCATATTAGTTCATCATTGTTCTCTCTAGTCTTAATTTGTGGCTTTATGATAATAATTATTATTTTAGAGATAGGGTCTCACTCTGTTGTCCAGGCTGGAGTGCAGTGGCACAATCACAGATTATTATAACATCAAACTCCTGGACTCAAAGGATCTTTCTGCCTCAGCTTCCTAAGTAGCTAGGACTGCAGGCATGCACTACCGGGCCCGGCTAATGTTGTTTTTGTTTTGTTTTGTTTTGTTTTTAATTATTTTTTTCTATAGAGATGGGAAATTTGTGGTTTCATTGAAACCAGCTCACATAGTGTTTGAGATTTGGTTAAATGAATTGAATTTTAGTGTGTACATTAAAGTAAGTCTTGCTTCCTTTACTCTTGTGACCAAAACTGCTATATGCATAAATAGAACTTTCTCAAAGAGGATTTCTACTACAGTTACTTTCTTTCTACTTCACTTCTTTTTTCCTAAGTGCTTTTTAGGTAAGGATTGAATAGCTCTTCACTCATTCACTTATTTACCCATTCACTTCATTCATTCATTCAGTATATTTTAAAGGACATCCCACCGTGGTCTATGTGTTGTATTAGACCCTAGAAATATAATTTTGATTAAGACTCACAATCTTTCACCTTATAAGACCAATATTCAGTGGGGGATAAGAAAAATCCCAAAGACACTAGCAAGTTAAATCATTATAATTAGTGGTAAGTTGTATAAAAAAACCAAACGAGGTGATAAGATATGAATAAAGGAGTGTTTCTATTTAAGTGTGATGATTAGAAAGACTTTCTTGAGGAGGTAAAGTGCTGAAACCTAAACCATGAGAGGAGCTAGACAGTGCAGGTGAAGCACACCCCAGGCTGAGGTCAAAGAATGTGAAAAAATATTACCTGAAAAATAACGGTGTTTTTGCAGAACTTGAAAGGACAAGGCCCTGGCATCATGAGTCTCTCAGTCAACCTTTCTCAAAAGCTGGTGAGTACTTTAAAGGCCAGGCTGGTACCTGTGTGCACCATCTTTCCTTCTGCAGCTAGGGCAAGTGTTGATGAGCAATGAGACCTCTATTACTTTAGTTGAAAAATTGAAGAATTTAAGGAATGCCAATCTGGATCTTTATAAACTTCACACATGTGGTGGCATTGCTTAAAAACATAGATAAACTACTTTCCTCTTAGCACTGACATCTCCAAGGTATTTCAGTGGGCCATGTGAAATGATCGTTTCTTTAGTTTAGGGAAATGAATCATTTCACCTTTCCTGGAATCTTTCAAATGTGTTCTTGCCTCTATGAATTGGGGGCAAAGTTCTCTTTCTAGGAATGCCCAAGCTCCTATGCTCCTATATTTTTCAAACTTCACCCATGCACATTCAACTTTCATAACTATGCTATATCTGGATTATACACATATTGTTATTTAACATATGTCTACTTATATGTTAGACTATTTGCCTCCCTTAAATAAAACTAATAAAACTTAAATGCCTACTAGAGCCATATGCTAGGCAATAACATTTATAAGATCATATCGTATTCAATATTCCACATATATTTTTAATATACATTAAAATAAACATGTAACTTTTTTTATACTGAGCATCTGTGTCTTAACCTAAAATTATATCCTCTACCACCAAGGTTACCTATTAAAACAATATCCTAAGGACCTGGGGATTTTCAGAATGTTGCAGATTGTCTTCTTGTTATTTGTGTTAGTCTAGGGCAGAGAGAAGAATGCTTAAAGGGACCAGGCAGAATGGCAGGCAGAAGCATTTAATGCCCAAGAATCAGTAATAGGCTAATTGTGGCTTCATTGTATTGGCCCCAGTGCTCAAACTGGTTAGATGGGACCTTTGAAATTGATGCTTTATAAGAGTACTTCTTTACCATTAATGGGGTCCCAGACCTCTTTTAGGAAGCTCTTGAAAACTGTACTCTCTCAGTACATGTAGCACATATATTAGCACATACTTGCAAGAGGCTTACAAAAAACAACAACAAAAATATTAAAAATCCAGCTAATAATTGGCATTTATTAAGGGCTTACTGTGTTCTGGATCCTTTGCCTGATAACTCATGTGCATTATGTCTTTTAATTCTTTTCACAATCTTATGTAGTATGTGCTATTGTTAACACTATTTTATAGAAAGAGAAAAAGAAGAGATAAAGACAGGTTCAGTAATTTGCTGAAGTTCAAACTACTAGAAAGTTATACAGGCTAATTTTGGGCTCTAGTAGTTTGACCAACTCTGTTAACCATACTACTATAGTCTCCTTTTTCAGTATTACTCATGTCTAATCCTGATAAGGAGTGAATAGCACATCCATTTGGTGAAGGAATGTGTTACCAGAAACTTGGATGATTGACAATAGCACCAGATGTTAATGCTATGGATTCTTCTTCCAAGAATGGAAACTATCTATTCTGAGATACACAGGGAATAAAGATAGATGTGAAGAGTCCAGGTGGTAATTAACACTCTCCCCACTACTTCTTTACCCAGAGACTTGCTCAGTTTCTGTTTTCTTAGATGAGGTTAAAAAAAATAGAATAAATCCTCCTTCATTCTGGTTGCAACATATTCTAATTTTAAGGGATCACAGGTTAATTAAATTGATTTAAAAACAACTTTTGGGTACTACCTCAATTAACCTTCCAGGTTTCTTCTCATTCTGCTCCCATTCAGCACTGTCAATCTGCCAGGGCAAGGGGTTAGCACTCCTCACCTCCTCAGGTAGGAGGGGAGGGTGGGAAGTAGTATTTGCTCCTCAGTTTGATTAGTGGAGCTCATTAGCTGTCACATATAAGGCACTAGAGGTCCATCAGATGAGAACAGCAACACCAGTGACATTTATTACATGGCCATCGTTCACAGGCTGCTTAGAAACCAATTTCCATTCTTACAGATTCTGTCCCCAAAACGGGAGTTCTCCAGGATTCATAAGCAAGCCTGATCAAAATTCTGAGCAAAGAAAAGAAAATGGGAAAAAAAAAAAGGCCTTAAGATAACCAAAGCACAAAACTAGCCCTGAACACTTAAAGCAGAACTAAAGGAGTCAAGTCGTCAGTTGCTTTTCTTTTTGTTAGCTGAGCCTGGGTGTTGTTTACACAGTTTCAGGAGACTTGCTGTTCTTGTGTTTTCCTGCAATTTCACAAAGTGAATGGGCATCAAAGCTGTTTGGTTGATGGTCCTAACACAGTGGAAAGCGACATTGGTTTTCTGAATTGATCACCATATGCTTATCTGTCTGTTTACCTTGCCTGTCCTAAAATGCTTCCGGACAACTGACTTGAAAGAGGACTTGGCCAGACCACACAGTGGGCAGATGTTTCATTTGCAAAAAGATCTCAGTGCAATGAGCCAGGAAATCCTCTGAAAGCATTTCTGCCTTTTAGCAGTGTGGGAAGGCACTTATTTTTTAAAACTTATAAATAAATATCAGCAAATGGCCCTTTTTCTAAATGATATATGGTTTATACAAAGAAATGGATGCTGAATGAATTCAAATTTTTTATAGAGCAAACTATAGTAGTGCAATCCTTTAAACATTGCGTTGATTTCTCATTTGCCCCCAGTGTAGCTGACTTAGTTTCCTTATGTACAATATGAGTGTATTGCACGGTATTTGTGGTCTTTTCTGGCTTGAAATTATTTACCTTTACGATTATGGGTAGTTTCGGACCCACCTTTTTTCTATTATTTTGCGTAACCCTCACTCCAACCCTATGAGCTAGGTATTATGATTTCTCCCATTTACAGAGGCATCCACTGAGGTACACTGATGTGAAGTCACTTACTTGCCCAAGGGTACACGGTTAAGTGCTGAAGGCAAGGGGTGAACTCCAGTGGGAGATGTCAGATCCTGCTGGTTTATCCATTCTGCTGCTTCCCAGATCCTCTTTACCTCTAACAATCTATGATTCAAACCTGCAAATCTTTGAGGCAATAAATTGCCAGTTTTCTTTAAATTACTTTAACTTTTGTTTTGCCTGAGGGGTTTTTAACCAAAAACAAAATTCACAATTTATTCCCTGGTCTCCTCCACTCACTTCTGTCTACATAGGCGGTGGCAGTGGCACAAATCCTTAGGATCTCAGGACCACCCACTACACCTGGTTTCTTCTTATATCTCTGAAGAGCAGAGAACTGAACCAGGAAGTAATAGGCATTACTGCATTACTTGTAAAGATTTCAAGGAAGTATTTTTAGCTTGGAGGAAAGGTGAGTCAAGAAGTAAAATTTCCTGATAAATATACCTCATAGCAGAGGTTTTCAAACTTGGGAAGGTGTTAGACTCGCATGAGGAGTTGTTAAGCCCATGTTCACGGACCCTCTCATGGAGACTGATTCAATGTGGGGCTCAGCCACATGAATTTTTATTATGCTTTGAAGGTGATTCTCATGCAACTAGATAAGGTTAAAGAAAAGCTGTCCCAGAGACTCTCTGGAAGGTAACAGCAGAAGAGACAATTGTTCTGAAAACATTTCCATGGTGTTGTCAAAGTCCTCCCATAAATTCTTACATTCCTAAGTTTAAATTCAAGGCTGATGTACCCATATTCCTTCTTACCTTCTTTCTCTACTTGGCTATCTCCTAGTTATCTTATATTTAACAGCCAAATATAGAACGTTTTATTTTTTCCCCTGAATGTTTTCCTCCTTCACATGTTCCCCATTCCAATAAATAGCATTGCCAACCACTTGGTTATTAAAATAGTAAATCAGGGCGTCATTCTTGTCTACTCTCTTGCTGCTCATACTTTCACTTTCCTACTTTCCATCCCTTCCTCTAACTTCTAATATATTAGCAAAACCCTTTTGTTCTACCTCCAAAATATCTTTTTTTCTTTTATTTTCTTTTTTCTTTCTTTTCTCCATTGCCGCTCCATCTTAGTTCAAGCCAACACCAAATCTCACCTGAATTTCTGAAGTAGTCTTCTCGCTGCTTCTGATTTGACCTCGCCAATTGATCTTCCACAGAGCAGCCAGTGATTTTTAAAATGTATTCATCACGTCTCACTTGAAACACTCTAACGGCCTTTTATTGCAAATGGAATAAAATTCACACTTCTTATCATGCTCTGCAAGTTCACACCTGGCTACATCCTGCCTAGCTCCAGACACATCAGCTTTCTGGGAGTGTGTAGATTGAGCTTTCCCCCTGCCCGGGGCTGTTGTGCTCACAGTCATCTGCCTACAAGGTTTTCCTTCTGATCACTCCTTCTGTTCCTCTAGATCACAGTTAAATTGTTACTACACGAGAGAGGCAGCCCCTGACTTCTCTAGATGCCTCCTACCTCATTTGTCTCATCCACAAAGCTATTTGTATTTCCCTCATAGCGTGTATCACTATTAAAATGATTTATTTGTTAATTTCCTGCTTCTCCTAATAGAATGTAAGCTCCCTGGAGTTAGCAACTTCATCTGCCTTGGTCTGCTTTGTACCTCAATGCCTAGCTACACACCTTGGCACTTAACAAAGACCTCATAAATATCTGTTGCATTTAAATCAGATATTAGTAAGTTGTTTGAACATTTCTTTCTTTGCAAAATGGAATTATTATGGATATAGGTATCATTCTTCTGGAAGGTATAATTGATCTGGAAACAGAAAAGGGTCAATTTGTGTGTGGGGTATTGCCTTTGTTCCTGAAAGTTCCACATAGAAGAATCTTTTAAACTAAGAGAGCCCACTCACACTGACACCATCCATGCTGATTATGTCTGATCAGAGAGTATTTCCTAACTCACGGCTTTCTCTTCTCAGACAAAAGACAGCTGTTTTCCTGATTCATGGCCCAACCCACTGTGCTCATGGCGGCCCTCCCAGCATGGCTATGGAGGGTCCATTGAACATAATGAAAGGCACTCAGCTCCAAACAATTACAAAAACAAATGATGATGAACTGCTTAATGCCCTCCTCTGCTGTGTAACTCCTCATCTGCTGTTAGCTTGAAAAGCATCCTGTGGTAGAAATGTGATTGCACTTTGAACAGTCAGACAAAGAAAACACAAGTGGCTTCCTCCAAAGGTTACAAAGAGGGTAATTCTCTTTGTTTAAGTGTTAGACACAAATTAAGTTCAAATTCTCTCAAACAATAAAATGCTACTTTTTTTTTCTAGAGCTCATATTTTAAGATTTGCTTAAATATGACTCTCTTTGAAGGTTTATATTTAACCACTTTGCATTTTGAGAGAGAGCTAACTAAGCATGCTCTGCCTCTAAGCCAAAGAGGTTGAGTCAAAAAATAGCAATTAAGAATAGTCTTTATGTTCGGAATTACTTTTTGGTTGTTGTTATCTTGACCCAATGCATTTTTTTCTTCATCTGCTAGAACATCTTGATTTTGCTTTGGCAAATAATTCTTCCAAAACTCTTAGTCCAAGTGATTTAGCTGGGATAAATCCACCCTGGGTACAAGAATGGAAACAATTCATAAGCTGCATCTATCAGATTGTCTCTCTCTGGAATTTTCATCTTGCTTGGAGTAACTCAAAGGCTGAAACAGTAATATGTGATGGTGAGTCCAAAAGAGATTGTCCATTTGTTTTTGTTACTAAAGCTCCCAGAGGCCCCAGTTTCATGTGCTTTCAGAGACCTACTTCTTAAGCCTCTCTTTCAATTGTATGAGCTATTCTATGTTCTTAAAATTCTTTTAATTATCTGTTGATACATAACATACCACTTCTGAGTTTAGTGGCAATGATTTTATTAAACTTATGGTTCTATAAGTCAGAAATTGGGACACAGCACAGAGGGGATGGCAGGTCTTACTGGATGGTTTGATGAGTTTAAGTTCTGGCTCTTAGCTGGATTCCTCACTTCCTCTCCACATCACATCTATTGGGTCTAGAATATATAAGATGGTTTCTTAATTCACATAACTGGCATCTTGGCAGGGTTGGCTGGAATAGCTGGGGCTGTCTGGCCATCTCTTTTTCTCCATATGCCCCCTCACATGATGAGTTTGCCTTCCCCACAGCACATCAATTCACAGAATAGTCCAACTTCTTACATAATGGTTGACTTTCATTCAAGCAGGTGTACCAAAAGTCCAAGGTGCAAAATCTCTTCTAAGTATGCCTCAGCAGTCAAATAGCCTTTATTTTGTTGAACTGCATTAGTTACAAGTGAGTGACAGAATGAGTCCAGGTTAAAGGGGAGATAACTTCACAAGAACATGAGTAGTTGGCAATGTGGTTCTTTCAGGTGTCTTTGGAGACTATCTAACACATCAGTAAATTCCTTTGGAACTTCAGTTTTGTTTCTTACAACTACATGACCCCAATTTTCCCAATCCATACCATGTTTTGGGGAATCTGTGATAGTGTTTCTCAGATTTTAAATTTCACATAACGAAACTAAAAATATTGCATCCTTACATTGGGTTATCACTTTTGAATTTTGCAAGTAAAAATATTAAAATACATATAATCTATTATCATTTCATAAACAAAAGGAGATTTAATACTAAAATGTAGGGGAACCTAAACTCATAATGAGGAATAATCTGTTCATTTCTTTCTTTTAGGAAAAATGAACAATAAACAATAATCAGCTCATTTATTTCTTTTAGAAACAATTCTTGTATTGTATTGTATTGTATTGTATTGTATTGTATTGTATTGTATTGTATTGTATTGTATTTTTTGAGACAGGGTCTTGCTCTGTCACCCAGGCTGGAGTGCAGCAGTGAGATGTTAGCTCTCTGCAACCTTCACCTCGGGGTTCAAGCAATTCTTGTGCCTCAGTCACCCAAGTAGCCAGGATTACAGGCATGATTGCCACCAAGCTCAGCTAATTTTTGTATTTTTAATAGAGACGGTGTTTTGTGATGTAATTCATGTATTTTAAATGGAAAAAACAAGCTTTCTGAAAAAACTCATATTTTCTTTCTTACATTGTTTAGAACAGTGGAAACTTTTTCTCTGGTTAGCAATAGTCTGCTGAAGTACTTTGGAAAACTAGAAGTGAAATGCCAAAGTGCATGATCCTTACAGGTTACCACAAGATAAAGATACAGATAAAGGCACAAGGATACAGATAAAGGCACTAGATACAGATAAAGGTACAAGGAAAACGGTGGTGTGGGAAAGCCATAATGGAGAAGGCAGGGAGGCAGAGGAGGCAGGAACTCATTAAGGGTGGGAGAACAAAGAAGATGACAGAAAGGAAAAAGGACAGATATTTGTTGAAATTTGCTAATGCCAGAAGTTTTAGATGTATTTAATTTAATCTTCATCACAGTACTCTGATGTAAGAATACATGCCCCATTTAAAGATAAGGAAGTAAGTTCAGAAAGCTTGAGCAAAGTCCTCAAGCTGTTAAGTGGTTGAATTAGGACGTGGATCAGGTTTGGTCTGAGGCCAAGGATTATTCCACTGTAATGAAGAATCCTGGAAGAGAGTTAAGCATCCAGACGTACAATGAATATGTAAGATACCTGAACTGAGCATCTATTGTGGTCTAGGGACAGAGGCTACAATAATGAAGAAGACAGACATGTTTACCTCCACAAAATGTGTAGTTTAGCATTGGATGATAGACAATGTAGTAGTAGTTACATGGCATTGTGATGAGTGCCATTGGGGAACGTGGAATCAGAATTCAAGAAGCTTTTAGAGCTAATCAGTGGTCCTCACTCTAATCAGGAGAGTCAAGAAAGGCTTCCCAGAGGAAAAAAGTATATATAGAGGTTAGCTAGGTGAAGAAGGAGTGTGTTTGGTGGGGCTGCAGGAGTCATAGGAAGGGGCTTTTCTGGAAAAATGGAGAAATCTGGAGCTAATAAGTGGCAAGATAACTTTGAGGAGCTCCATGCAATTCAGTATGGTGAGAGTTAAGTGCCCGAGAGCCTGGGCTAGTGGACATGGAGAGTTAGGCAGGTACTAGCTCAAGACAGGCTAGGGAACCATGATTGTTTTCCATTCTGTCTAATGCTGAAAGTGGGAGGTGTGCTGTTGTTTTGCTTTTGCTGCAAGGACTCCTTTTGACAGCCCATAAAGCAATGATGGATGCCAAAAATAATACTTCTCGGCTTTTGTCACCTTGCTATATATTTTCCATACATTCTTAAGGGAAAATTTGAATCACCAGCCATTAATAAACTTATAAATATACTTGAGTGGTTCTGAGAAGAGCCGGTTATCTCCATTTCTTTGTCTCAGATTTTTGGTGAAATATTTTAATGTTTGCATGACCTTTAATCAAACATACTGCACTAGATCTCAGTAAATTACTGCCTTCCTGTAAGTACTGTGGGCAGCGGCAAGGGGGGAGGGGAGGAACATAAAAATACCATTAAAAAAAGTCATCTTTTTATTTTTTTTTCTCCATGCAGTTTTTATTCCTGCCAGTCAAGAGTTTCTCTCTCTCTCTCTCTTTTTTTTTTCTTTCCAGATGTGCCTATGGAAATTAGGCAGGCTTTTATTAGCAATAAAAAACTTCCAAGTTATCTTCTTTCTGGGTCTAATGTATGTCCTACAGCCGTTCTCAGGCTATAAAAGGATTAAGTTCCTTGAAATCTCTAGTTCTTAATCATCACTAGCTCATTAACATCACCCTTCTCTGATGGGCAGTGACACTGACCCAAAAACCAGGGTATATCTTCAAGTAAGTTTCTAAGTGAAGAAAACTAAACACTTTTTTATTAGATGCTGGTCAATCTAACTTTAAGGAATGAGAATTGCGTTCCTCTATTAGCTAGGACTCTTTTGGTTTCAAGTGATAGAAATCAACTCAATCTGGCTTTAGCAAAAAATATAAATAAAGAAATAAGGACATTTATCGGTTTTGACAATGAGGGAGTCCAGGAGTGCTCTGGCTTCAGGTCTGATTGGGTCCAGGCCCTCAGATTATAACACTAGAGCTTATATCCCTATCTCCTGGGTCTGCTTTGCTCTGTGTTTGCTTCAATTTTAGAATGTTCCAACCATGTGATGATTGTATTGTGGTCTATGGACACAATATTCTTACTTGCTGGCATAGAGCTTGTGAAGGTAGAATTTGCATCCACTGTCTTAGAAATTATATAGACTAAGAGGTAGTAGGAATATCTTGGAATATCAAGATTTTATTACCAGAATAAAGGGGAATAGACAACAGAGAGGAGGAAAGGACAGATTTCCCTATACAATTACTTTTTTAAAGTAGTTTTAGGATTTATGATACATAAAATACAATAAAACCATCCTTTCATTTCACAGACAAGACAAGGCCTCATAATTCAGCCATCGTACTTTTGAGGTCCCAGGATTACAGATGCTGTGATAGATTCATGTGTAGAGTTCTACAGGTTTCATAGGAGAATTTTCTCTAAATAGAGCAAGGTTATTAAATAATGCAGTAATTACTTTGTCTCATTTTTCTTAGCCACATTGCTAATATTTTCATAAGGATGATATAGTTCTGATTTGGGAAGGAGAAAAGTCCAATAAATCCCAACTTTCCAGCCCAATTACCTTTCCTTTAGCAGCTTTTCTGTGCCTAAAAGGAATCCATTATCTTTTGCCTCATTAAGCACGTCTACATATAACACAAGAGCATTTTCTGGTAAGTGTACCTAAAACTCCACAGGATGTCCATCAAGACCCGAGGTTCTGCCTGTAGAGGGATGCATAATGGTTCATTTTAGCTTTCCTGGAGTGACAGGCACTTTATTGTCGTCATTACTCATTGAAAGACTGAACACTCAAAATATTGCCATTTCTGCAGCTTAAGCAATACCAAAGGGAAGTTGGATTCTTCTTGTTAAAAACAACGTAACGCCTTCATAATAGTCTTTGACTTAAATCGGTATCTGTATCCTATGGCATAACACAATTGATGCTTTGAGGTCTTCACTTACAGGAAGCAAAGAGTGTCTCCCTATACTTCCCTAAATTTATGATGATTTAAAATCATTTGCCTTGGCCCATTTTCTACCTTAACATTTGCTTGAGTTCTTGCTTCTTTGCAGCAAGCCCTTGAATGCTTGTCTCACTTTTTCCTTAATCAAACTTGCTTTTGAAGACATGATTTTAGTTTCCTGACTGAATGCCTTTGGTCCTGTTCTTTTTAGGTAAAGTGAAAATAGCTAATTAGCATCTCTTTTCTTCATAATCTTAGAGTTTTCCATATGGGTTATGGAGAGGATTCAGAATTATTATTATTTTTGAGGTAATTATCCAAGTTGATTAGGGAAGTCTTTTTTTATTTTTAATAATCTCTCCCTGTTTATTACCAATGAGTGTTCAGATGCCATCTGGAGCTGTTGACAGAGATGAATTGAGTGTGATTCCATGATATGATTAGGTCATATGATTGGCCACCAGAACTGATAATCACATCATTAACAGCACATGGACAGAGGAAATTACCTGCAGTGAGAGGAGTGAATGGTGAATATAGAGTATGACCTTTTTCCACTCTGACCTTTAGCACGCAATGTCTCAAGCACAAAGTGAGAAAGTACAGATGCAAAAAGAAGACCTCAACGTTGTGTCACACACTATAAATGGATCCATAGCTCCAGGGTTGGCTTCTCACTGTGGCTAAACAAATACACATAATACCTGACCATTGGGGAAAATACAGGAACAACTACCATCTGCTGTGAGTTTACTCAATCAAAGGTGTTATGCAATATATATGTGTATTTTAAAACTCTCACAACCACTGTATCAGGCATTACTATTCTGCCCATTGTATAGATGACAAACTGAGTCTAAAAGATGTTAAGTACCTTGAAGTTCACACAACTGATGAATGGTAGAACCAAGCTTCGATTCCAAGCCCACTCAATGTCCATCAGATTTGCTAATTCCAAGTTGCAACTGGTAGATGGAACCATGAGAAGGGCAGAGAGAAAACTTGAAATTTGTGGGGTTTTGGTCCACTTATTTTTCCTTCATCAGAACCAGAGCTGGCTTTCTCAGGGACTATCAGCTGAGTAAACAAATAATAATAAAACTACCAAACCGAGTATTTATAGTTTACCTCCACATGTAAGATGTCATCATTTGATCCTCCCACTTACCCTTTTAGGAAAAAAGAGTTTTATTAAGTAATTCAGGAAGGGCTACCTTTGGCCTAATACTGTCTTACCCATTGAGCACAAAGCAGAATGGAAACAAGCTACAAATGTGGATGGGGCAGAGTCAGATGTCAATGGTATAGTGATAATAATAATTACTACAGCAGAAACAATAAGAAGGATAATATTCATTTGATATTTCACTTTGAGCCAAGCTCAGAGCTCAGCACTTTACTTATTTTATTATTTTAAGTCAACTTGGCTGAAGTATAATTCACTTCAAATGTTTTGCATACATCTGTAGTGTACCATTCAGTGAGTCGTGACAGATATACACACTTGTGAAACCACTAGCTTGATCAAAACACAACATTTCCATCATCCCCAAAGGATCCTCATATACACCTTTGCAGTCCACTCCATCCTGCATTCTTCTCAGGCAACCATCAATCTTCTTTTTGTCACTGTAGTTAGTTTGCATATTTAATAATTTTATGTAAATGGAATAATACACTATGTGCTCTTTTGTACATGGTTTTTTTTTTTAACTCAATAATGATTTTGAGTTCACCCATTTCGTTAGGTGTATCAATACATTTTTCTGTTTTTATAGATGGGTAGTATTTCATTTTACGGATATGCCACATTTCGTCTCTCCATTTTTCACCTACTGATGAACATTTGAGTTGTTTCCAGTATTTGGCTATTCTGAATAAAGCTTCAGTGAACCTTCACGTACATGTCCTCGTGTGCCTTTATTTTTCTTGGGATAGATAGCTAGAAGTGGAATGGCTGACACCTATAGTAGGATTATATTTAACTTTTTAAGAAACTGATAACTTTTTTTCAGAGCTGTTATATTTTATAATCCCATAAGCAGTGTATAAGAGTTTCAGTTGCTCCATATCCTCATCAACACTTTTTATTTTCTGTCCTTATTATAGACATTCTAGTGAGTGTAAAGTTGTATCTCATTGTGGTGTTAACTAGATGACTAGTGCAAAATAAGTTCCAGACATCATGTTCACATGCAATATATTGATGGCTAATGATGCTGAGCACCTTTTTAGGTGATTTTTGGCAATGCATATATTGTCTTTTGTGAAGTATACTAAAATCTTTTGCTAATTTTTATTAGATTATTTTTATTATCATTGATTTGTAAGAGCACTTTGTATATTCTGAATAAAACTGTGTTGTCAGGTAATGTATTTCAATTATTTTTACCATTCCGTATCTTGTCTTTTCATTTTCTTAATAATATCTTTGAAAGAGAAAAATGTCAAATTTTGATAAAATCTAATTGATTCATTTTTTCTTTTATGGTTTGTATCATTTTATTTACTTTAGCATATTTAACTCTCTCATAGCCTAATATGGAACTATAATTGTCTGTATTCCTCAAAGGATTAGACCTAAATCTCCCAGGGACTATGTCCCAGGGACTAGGAATAGGAATTAGACCTATTTCTCCCAGAGGAATGCAGTCAGAGGTTAGAGCGGGGGAACTGAATTTAAGATCCATAAAAGTTTGTGTGGGCAAATGTAAAAGACAGAAAGTAGGACAATATTTTGGATTCTGTCACAGAGGTGATGATTCATTTTCTAAAAGGAGTTTTGATATTAAGATAAATTCAGCGTCTCTTCTTGGGTAAAACTTTTCCAAGCTGAAGGAATCAGTGTTCTGTGTCTGGTGCCTGATGCCCGGTTTATAATCACAAAAACCAAGATAAAATCAGTATGATTTATTTTGAGTCCAGTGCTCTGTCTACCCCTCTGAGGCAAAATCCTTGTCACAGAAATAAAAATAAACTGAATTAACATGATTTTGAATTTTAAAAAAATCTATAATTAGCTTATGTAGTAGGATAGAGGGACAAGTCTATATTTTATTCTTAGAGAAAATACAAATAGGACACGATTTTTCTTTTGAAATATAAATGGCAGAATAGTTTTTCTGACTTCATAAGAATAAAAAAGGATTGAATAGTCACTGTTAAGCTTCATCCTCCCACAACTCTTCTCAGAGAAAAGAAAATACAAAATCTCCTTTTCCTCTCCATTTCCTATTATGCAGGCAGGCACCATTAATTGCAATTGATTACTTCTTCAGACTGCATCCTGCTATTTCTCCTGCCACATTTCTCTGGCCAACTCACTGCTCAGATCTATTTTGGCAGATGTGAGTTTTATATTTCTCTTGCCCCTGGCTACCTTTGAGTTACCACAGCTCTGCAGCATTGCAGGTCCATCACCTGAAGGTATGACAAAAGAATATTGTACAACTATCACTGATATCAACTTTAAATGGAAATTAGATTTCTTTCCTTCTTATTTTTATGTTCCACTTTAATTTGGTCAAACTTAAGTTCCAGACATCATGTTCACTGCAACCATCTTTCTTTTAGAGAGTGCAATAGTAGTCCTGCTTGCTTAAGTACCTTTCATTTTTTATCTCTCTCTCTCTCTCTCCTCTCTTTAGTAGCATACCTCTGCCACAGGGAAGGGCATAATGTGTCTACCTGAATCTGGCTGCCCATTCAAGCAATAGGAAACAGGAGAGTCACTTACCAAGCTGATGAAATGTGCTGCAGTGGTCTAGGGGCCTTGAACTCTTAAGTTCTATTTCCAAAGCAAAATGCATTTTCAGGAGCAATGTCTGGGAGCCCAGATGGATCTTTGGAAGGCTGAATTGCAATCCTTATAATATCATTTGAAAATGTGAGAGAGTAACAGTATCTACAGGAACACCAAAAAGGTACCAGTAAACAACCAGTAAATCCCTTGAAATCAGGTAGCCAATTACCTTTTTGAATAAACCAAATGCTCAATTCCACTAAAGTGGTACATATAACCCAGTGTGAACATCTCAGTCTGTCTTCACTTAACAGACATGTTTTTGATTTATTGGGGGAACAAGATCTTTTGGTCAATCTAATTTTTGCAGAGCTTATAGACAAAAAGAATGCTTAGTGGCTTTGCAGGTTATTCTTGGTTTGTCTCTACCAAATATATCTTGCCCTTCCCTCTCCTGCTTTTTGGCCCAGGAAGGCTGACCTCTATGGACTGTTTATCAAGCACTTTTTTCCTCAGATCTTTAGTTGAGTTGAACCAATGAGAGATACTGGTAGGGGATTGGAGAGTGGGAGGAGAAAGAGGGTGGGGTATTTCTTCTTCCCTGGATAGCCTTTCTGCTTTGCTCTGCTACTGGCAGCAACTATGCTCATTGCACCCCCTGCCTCCACGGTCAGCCACCCATCCATGGCCCCAGCTCTCCTGGGCCTGGTAACACTTTTTCCACTTACTTCCCTTTCTAGCTTAAGGGTGAACACATCGTTGCCACCCTCAGAATGACTTACATCTCTGTTTTTCTCAACCCAGTCTATACTCACATAGAAGAGACCATTCATGAAATTATTTTAAATTAGACTTTTTTTTGGCATCTGTTTCCTGAAATAATTTGACCTGATATGAGTTTTCTTATTAGGAATTTTTTTCTTTTTTAACAGGTTGGTTTTTATCTCATTGTGATTACTTAGCAAGCTACAACTGTTTATAGTTAATGGTATTTTAAGTATGTTCTGAGTGAAAGTACATATATATTAATAATAGGCACAAATTGAATAATCATATATATATATATTTTGAGAGTGAGTCTTGCTGTAGCCCAGGCTGGAGTGCAGTGGCGTGATGATCTCGGCTCACTGCAAGCTCCGCCTCCTGGGTTCACGCCAGTCTCCTGCCTCAGCTTCCCGAATAGCTGTGACTACAGGCACCCGCCACAATGCCCGGTTAATTTTTTTGTATTTTTAGTAGAGACGGGGTTTCACCGTGTTAGCCAGGATGGTCTCAATCTCCTGACCTCGTGATCCGCCCACCTCGGCCTCCCAAAGTGCTGGGATTACAGGCATGAGCCACCGCGCCCGGCCATAAATCATTTTTATTTATACCAAACTGCTTATCTGCCGAGCCTTTTTAAGTATTTGAGTTTGTAACCTGATGTGTTGCATCCCTCTTTGAAATTTCCCAGAAAAGACACTGATGAGACAGTTAACAAAATGCTTGAAAGAAATTTCATTTCCCTTTAGGAAGTCTTGTGCTGCAGGTGAGCTAGTATTCAAAGAACCTTCCCTCTGGTGCCTGGCAGGCATGATGCAAATTACTTCTCCCTGTCTCTCTTCCGAGAAAGTCATTCTAAGGCCTAGACAATTAGACCACCATAGAGATTGCCTCTAAAACTCAACTTACTGTTTAAGGGCTAAATCTATACATTAACATATACTTTTTTCCACCCCCAAGGATTAGGGCCAGCACTTCAGCCCATTAAAAAGTTAAAAAAGGCAGGGGAAGACCTTAAACTGTAATGAACTTTTGGAAAACTGACCCAATTTGCTGTTTTTACATTTTACTTTGTTTTAGGTGAAATAAAGCTAACCAGGTTTGCTTTTCCATTTTCCAATTCTGCTGTAACACATTTTTTTTTCCCAGTAAAGAAGATCTTGCTTGCAGTAAATTAATACTTGGAAACTACACCAATTCCTTGAGGATGATTATTGCTACCTTTGCTAATTTTTCTCTATTTTTTTTTTTCTTTTTTCTCTCTTGTTTTCAAAGAAGCTCCTGATTCAGTGGAATCTTTCTTCTGAGTATATTTTGTATACTCTGGTAGACACTCTCTAAACAAAAAATACTATCGACTACAAAAGTAGGTTTTAGAAATGCTAATAGTTATAATTGCATATATATTATATATATAATTATATATATGATTGCATATATATTATATATACATATATAATTGCACATATATATACACACACTATATATATAAAATTGCATATATACATCTGAGACTGGCTTAAAGAAGAAGTTGGCTAGGATCACAGTTAAATTCATAGCACAGAGGGAGGTAGAGTAGGATGGCTGACTAGAGAAGCCTAAGGCCCATATCCCCCACAAAAAATGACCAAAACAATGAACAAACAACTATATTTAAACTGGAGTGTTTGAAGGAGAGCACTGGGGTACAGGAGGAAGAGAAGAAAAAAACCTGCGCAACTAAGGGTGACATATAGAAGAAAACAAAATAACCTGCTTTTACCACAATGTCTTCTCAGATGACATTAGCTCAGAACAAGAAGACACTTCACTTACTGGGGAAAAAGTAAGCTGAAGGCCCCAGCAGTTCTCGTTAATGTTGTGGACATTTGCAGTCGTTGCTACTGGAGAATCTTGCAGTCTCCAGAATCCCTGAGCCCAGTTTAAAAAACTTCCCTGTGCCCATGCAACTGGACTGCCCCAGTGAAGGAACCCACATTGTCCTCCCTTTCCCCCATGACCCAAGCTGCAACTGTACAGCACTATCTTGAAACTAGAGCCACAGCTAGAACGCATCCTGTTCTGGGAGCCGGTAGCTACTGCATCTCATTCTAGATGCTATGCTGCCATTATAACATGTTCACACATGATAATGCATCATTCTTCTGCTAAACTGCTACAGCTTCCTACACCCTCAGAGCAAACTGCCTACAAGGTCCTCTGCCTTACATATCCTAGTGAATGCATCACCTTGATCCTAAGTCCTAAGTCCAGAGCCTAAGTCCAGCGCCCCAGCACTGGAGCCCATATGGCACCCTGTCCCCAAAGGAACAGGTGATCCTGCTCCATAGAGAAGCCAAATCTGAACTAGCTGCAGACACAGTTGGTAGGTTCATCAGTGAAGTGCACTGTTCCCAAGGGAGCCGCAACCTGAGCCAGTGAATCAGTTGCTGTCACCACAGTATCATTCACCTGCTGGGTGAACCACTTCCAAGGAACCCCAAACTCTTTGTAGACCAGACCTAATGTACTTACAGTCACCAGCCAGGTATGCCAATTCCAGAGGTGCCCCATCCTGAGCCTGTGGACTGGCTCCCATGTGCCACCAGTGCACCCACCAGCCAGGCATGCTGCTTCCAGGTGGTCCCTGCCCAAAGCCATGGGACCAGCCACACTAACTCTTATAGTCTAGATCACTAAGGCACTCCCAGGTCTCACTGAGTTGACTACAGCTGAAAAAACTGCATGGAAATTACACTATTACATCCAGCTGGACCCAAAGCCAACATACCCTACCAAACTGATACCCTAGACACATCTGTAGGTAAAAGTCTTTTTCTTTGAAAGCCACTGTATGTAGAGAAAAGGTGACCAGTTAACCAGGTGCAAAGATATCAACACAGGGACACAAGAAACATTAAAAGACAAAGAAATATGACACTACTTAACAAGCAAAATAATTCTCCAGTAACTGATCTCAGATAAAGGTTGTGAATTTCCTGAAAAAGAATTCAAAAATAATTATAATTATCTTAAGAAAACTCAGAAAGATGCCAGAGAATACAGACAGACAATTCAAAAATGCCAGAAAAAGAGTCAATGACCTAAAATAAATTCAAAAATGAGATAGATTTTAAAAATTGGAATGGAAGAAATCAACAAATGAAATATAATAGCTTCAACAGCAGACTAGATCAAATAGAAGAAATAATTTCTGAATCTGAAGACAGTTCTTTTAAAATAACTCACTCAAAGGAAAAGAGGAAAAAAAAGGAATGAAAGAATAAATAAAGCTTAAGCAAATAAATGTTGGCAGTATAGGAGTTTCAGAGGGAGGAGACAGAAAAAGAAAGGCATGGAAAGCTTATTTAACAAAATAAGCTAAAAGCTCCCCAACTACTGCGAGAGATAGAGATATCTGGATCCATGAGTCTCAAAGGACCCATTATAGATTCAACCCAAAGAGGTTCTCTTTAGGCATATTATAATAAAACTGTCAAAAGTGAGAGAGAAAGAGAATTCTAAAAGTAGTAACAGAAAACCATCAAGTCTCATGTAAGGGAATTTCCAGCAGACAATTAGCAGATCTCTCAGCAGAAACCTTGTAGGCTATGAGAGAGTATAATATATTCAAAGAACTGAAACAAGAAGAAGAAAAAACTTTCAGCCAAGAATACTATGCCAAGGAAAGCCATCCTTCAGTAACTAAGGAGAAATTAAGTCTTTCCCAAACATAAGCTGAGGAAATTTATCACCACAAAACTGCTCTTACAAGAAATGCCTAAGAGAGTATTTCAGTCTGAAGCAAAAGAATAGTAACTACTAACATGAAAACGTATGAAAGCATAATCCTCACTATTAGAGATAAACTCATAATCAAATTCAACACTAATTAATGAAATGGTGGCAAATCTTTTTAGTCTTCAGTTTGAAGGTTAAAAGTCAAAATGATCAACAATGATTATATCTACAATAAGTTGTTAAGGGACACACACAATATAAATCTAAATTAAGGCAACAAAATTATAAATTTGGGGAAAGGGAAAAATCTAACTGTATACAACCAAAGTTAAGTTGTTATTAGTTTAGGATACTCATTATAAACTTAAGGTTTTTATTTAAGCCCCAGTGTATCTACAAAGAAAATAATCATAACACATATACAATGAAAAAAAGAAAAAAATAATCAAATCTTATTACCATAGGTAACCACCAAACCAAAAAGAGAAATAATAAAAAGAGGAAGAATGAAATAAATGATCTACAAAACAACCAGGAAACAAATAGGAGTAAGTTGTTAATTATTAATAATAATGTTGAATGTTAGCGAATTAAATTCTCCAATTAAAAGATATTTAGAGAGTGGCCAAATGGATAAAAATCCAAGATCTAACTATATGCTACTTACAAAAACTCCCTTCACCTATAAGGACACACATACACTGAAAGTGAAGGAATGAAAAATAGCACTTTATGCAATTGGAAACCAAAAGACAGCAGGAGTAGCTACACTTACATCAGCTAAGTTTTAAGTTAAAAACTATAAAAGGAGAAAAAAGTAATTATATAAATATAAAGGGGTCAATCCAACAAGCAGTTATGATAATTGTAAACACACACATTTAACACTGGAACACCCAAATATATAAGCAATTATTAGATATAAAAGAGAGATACACAATGCAATACATCCTATTCCATCTATTGATTTGCATATGTTTAACCATCCTTCATTCCTGGGATGGATCTCACTTGATCATAGTGGATGATCTCTTCAATGTGCTGTTGAATTTAGTTTGCTACTATTTTGTTGAGTATTTTTGCATTTATGTTTATCAAGAATATTGGAGGGCTGGGTGCTGGGTGACTTCAATAATCCCTTCTCAGCAGGGATGGATCATTTAGACATTTAAATAAACATCAGCTAATCACACAATAAACCAAATACACATGATAGACATTTACAGAACGTTTAACCCAACAACTGCAGAATACGTATTCTTCTCATCACCACAAGAAACATTATTCAGGAGCGATCATAAGTAAGGCCACAAAGCAAGTCTTAACAAATTTAAGAAAATCAAAATATTTTTAAGTCTATTTCTTGACCACAATAATATAAAACTAGAAATCAACAAAAGGAGGAAATTTCAAAAGTTACAAATACATGGAAATTAAACAATATGCTTCTGAATAATTGATTGATCAACGAATAAATTTAAAGGAAAATTAAAAAATTTCTTGAGACAAATGAAGATAGAAATACAATGTACCAAAGCTTTTGGGATATATCAAAAGCAGTTTTAAAAAAAGTTTATAGCAATAAACACCTGCAACATAAAAGAATAAAGATCACAAATAAATAGCCTGATACGCACCTCAGGAAACTAGAAAAATAAGAACAAACTAACCACAAGATTAAGAAAGGAGAGAAAATACTAAGGATACGAGCAAAAATAATGAGACAAAAAAATCAATGAAACAAAGAATTGTTTTTTTGAAAAATAAACAAAATTGACAACCCTTTAGCCAGGCCAAGTAAGAAAAAAGAGAAAGACTGAAACACTCAGAGATGAAAAAAGAGACATTACCACTGAAATCACAGAAACACAAAGGATTATGAGACCATTTTGAATCTTTATATACCAACAAAATGGGTGACCTAGAAGAAATGGAAGAAATCTTGAACATGTATAACCTTTCTAAATTGGATAATGAAGAAATAGAAAATCTGAATAGACTAATAACAAGTAAAGACATTGAATCAGTAACAAAATGTCTTCTGTTGGTGGAAAGTTTAGTGCTTGATGGCTTTGCTGCCGAATTCTATTGCACATTTAAGGAAGAACCCATACCAATTCTCCTCAAACTACTTAAGAAAATTGATGAGGAGGGAATACTTCCACACTCATTCTAAGAGGCCCTCATTATCCTGATAACAAACCAGAAAAGGACAGAACAACCATTAAAATAAGAAAAACAGGCCAGGTGCAGTGGCTCACGCCTGTAATCCCAAAACTTTGGGAGGCCAAGGCGGACAGATCACGAGGTCAGGAGATCGAGACCATCCTGGCTAACACGTGAAACCCCGTCTCTACTAAAAATACAAAAAATTAGCCGGGTGTGGTGGCAGGCACCTGTAGTCCCAGCTACTGGGGAGGCTGAGGCAGGAGAATGGCATGAACCCGGGATGCAGAGCTTGCAGTGAGCTGAGATCTTGCCACCGTACTCCAGCCCGGGTGACAGAGCGAGACTCCATCTCAAAAAACAAAACAAAACAAACAAACAAAAACTACATGCCAATATTATTTTTTATTTTATTTTATTCTATTTTTTGTAGAAGTAGAGGCCTCCCTATAAAATCATACTGGTCTTGAACTCCTGGGCTCAAGCAATCCTTGTGCCTCAGCCTCCTGGAGTGCTGGTATTACATGTGTGGGCCACAGCACCCAACCCTCCAATATTATTGATGCACATAGATGCAAAAATACTCAACAAAATAATAGCAAACTAAATTCAACAGCACACGGAAAAGATCATCCACTGTGATCAAGTACGATTCATCTCAGGAATGCAGATGGTTAAACATATGCAAATCAGCAAACATGACACATGACATTAACAGAATGAAAGAAAAAATCATATGAACATTTCAATAAAGGCAGAAAAAGCGTTTGATAAAATGTAACGTCTCTTTATGGTAAAGATTCTCAACAAGTTAAGTATAGAAAGTATAACTCAACACAATAAAGGCCCTATATGACAAACCTACCGCTAATACCATACTGAGCAGAAAAAAATTGAAAGCTTTTTTTTCTAAGGTCTGGAATAAGACAAAGAAGGTTCATTTCACCACTTCTATTGAACATACTACTGGAAATCCAAGCCTGAGCAATCAGGCTAAAAATTAGAAGAAAGAAATCAAAGGCATCCAAATTAGAAAGGAGAAAGTTAAACCATCCTTGTTTGCAAATGGCATGATCAGATATACATACAGAGAGAGAAAACCCTAAAGACTCTACAAAAACAAAACAACCAAAAAAAAAAAAAACCTTGTTAGAACTAATAAACTAAGAAACTAAGTAAAGTTGAAGGATAAAAATCAACACACAAAAATCCATTGCATTTTTATATGCAAATAATGAGCTATCTGAAAAAGTAATTGAGAAAACAATTCCATCTATAATTACTAGAAAATAATAAGACATCTAATGAGAAATTTAACCAATTATGTGAAAGATCTCTACATTAAAACCCATAAAATACTGAAGAAAAAAGTTGAAGAGAACACAAACAAATGGAAAGATTTCTGCAAAGCATTCTTGAGATTCTATGCAATGTCCATCAAAATATCAAATATCAATGATATTCTTCACAGAAAGAAAAAAAATCCTGAAACTGGTGAGGAACTACAAAAGATCAGAATAGCCAAAGCAATCTTGAGCAAAACAAAACAAACAAAAAACCAAAGCTGGAGGCATCACAATACCTGATTTCAAAATATACAACAAAGCTAGAATAACCAAAATAACATGGTATTGGCACAAAAACAGACTCATAGATGAATGGAACAGAATTGATACCCCAGAAATAAATCTAGGCATTTACAGCCAACTGATTTTCTACGAAGGTGACAAGAGCATGCATTGGGAAAAGAATAGTCTCATCAATAAATGGTGCTGGAAAAATTGAATATTCACATGCAGGAGAATAAACCTGAACCCCTGCCTTTCACCATATACAAAAATCAACTTGGAATGAATTTGAGACTTAAATGTGAGACCACAAACTATGAAAGTACTAGAAGAAAACACAGAGGAAGGGCTTCACAACATTGGACTGGGAAAGGTTTTTTTTTTTTTTTTTTTAAGACTGAGTCTCACTCTGTGGCCCAGGCTGGAGTGCAGTGGCAAGATCTGGGCTCACTGCAAGCTCTGCATCCTGGGTTCACGCCATTCTCCTGCCTCAGCCTCCCAAGTAGCTGGGACTACAGGCGCCCGCCACCACGCCCTGCTATTTTTTTGTATTTTTAGCAGAGGCGGGGTTTCACCATGTTAGCCAGGATGGTCTCGGTCTCCTGGCCTCGTGATCTGCCCGCCTCAGCCTCCCAAAGTGCTGGAATTACAGTCATGAGCCACCGCACCCTGCCGGGCAAAGATCTTTAAATTAGCACTTTGAAAATGCAGGCAACAAAACTAAAAATAGACAAATGGGATTGCATTAAACTAGAAAGCTTTTGCACAGCAAAAAGAAACAATAAAGTGAAGAGACAACCTAGCAAATAGAGGAAAATATCTGCAAATGATACATCTGACAAGGAGTTAATATCTAAAATATATAAGAAACTCAAGTCAATAAGCCAAAAAAAAAAAAAAAAAAAAAAGGAAAGGAAAAGAAAAACAAATAATCCAATTACAAAATGTGCAAAGGAACTTAATGGACATTTCTCTAAGTAAGATACACAAATGGCCAACAGGTATATGAAAAAATGCTCAACATCACTTATCACTAGGGAAATGCAAATCAAAACCACAATGAGACATAATCTTACTCCAGTTAGAATGTCTATTACCAAACAGACAAAAGATAACAAGTGTTGGCTAGGATGTGGAGAGAAGAGAACTCTTAAACACCATTGGTGGGAATGTAAATTAGTAAGTCATTACGGAAAATAGTGTAGTGATTCCTCAAAAAATTAAAAGTAGAACTACCATATGAACCAGCAATCTCACTATGGGGTATACATCCAAAGGAAGTTAAATCAGTAAGTCAAAGAGATATCTGCACCCCCATATTTATTGCAGCACTATGCACAATAGCCAAGATATATAATCAACCTAAATGTCCACTAAGAGATGAATAAAGAAAATACGGTATAATGGAATACTAAGCAGTCTTACAATTCCATTATAGCATAATGGAATATTAAGCATTGTAAAAATGCTTAGTATTACAGTGCAACAGATGAATGAATAAAGAAAATATGGTAAAATGGAATACTAAACACTCTTCAGAATGAAATCAAACAACATAAATGAACCTGGAAGACATTATGTTAAGTGAAGCCAAACACAGAAAGACACATACTGCATAATCTCACTCAAAAGTGGAATATAAAAAGTTGATCACATAGAAGTAGAGAATACAACAGTGTATACCAGAGACTGGAGAGGGTAGAGGGAAGGAGGAAATGAAGAGAGATTGGTTAACAAGTACAAAGTTACAATTTGATAGAAGGAATAATTTCTAGTGTCCTATTGCACAGTAGGGACTATAGTTAACAATAATGTGTTGAATAATTCAAAATACCTAAAAGACGGAAATTCAAATGTTCTCACTACAAAGAAATAGTGATAGATGTGCTAATTATCCTGATTTCATCATTACACAATGTATACACATATTGAAACATTACACTGTATCCCACAAATATACACAACTATTTTACATCAATTAAAATGTGTAAAAAATCAAACACAGCAATAATAGTAATTATAATAAAATAATAGCTATCTATATGACACAGTTACTATATGCCAGAAAACATGCTACACAATTTGCATGATGTGTTTGATTTTATCCTTGCAAGTACCCTTTGATGTAGTTGCAGTACTTATTTCAATTACAGAGGTCACACAATTGGAAGTACAGAACTAGGCAGGAACCAAGCCCAGGTTTGTCTGAGTACACACTTCCAGTTCTCAATAACTGCACTGTGCCTCTGAGTCTAAGGCATAGCAATGCCTTAAAATGTGGCAGCTAACTTGTAACAAGACCGCCTTTCCTTCTCACCCTAAGTGTAGTTTATTCTCTGAAGTTTCTGATGTGTGGTGCTAAGACACCATTTTACTGAAGAAAATGTTTCAGAGGCCATTTTTCCTTATTTTGCCAAGATTAAAGGACTTGGGGGAAAAAAGGATTTGATTGATGGCAAAGGAATTATACAGACAATGAATGATAGGAAGATGTATTCTGACTTTAGCTTTTTCAAATTAGTTTCATAAATTTTTAGGTATTGCCAATCAAGAGATTAGTAATGGTAATTAAAAAATATTTAAACAATGATGGTGACCAAATTCTTCAGCTGAAAAGCACAAAAAGCATATTTCTAATCTCTTTTGTTTTCCATTTGGACCCCTCCCAAGTGGAATTTGTTCAAGAAACACTAAGCACTCACTATGAGCCAGTAATGATCATGGCTAGGTATGTAAATATAAAACATGAATGTTCTTTTGCCCCAAATGGGTTCATTTGCAGCTCATGTGGCCACATTATGAGGATAATTTGACAAGGTCTACAAGACATCTTGACAAATTTAATATTTGTGGTTGCAACCATTCTGAAGCACTGAAGTTTCACAGACCAGGATAATTTATTATTTTGCATAAGCATGAATCGAATTGCTCAGGCTTTGGGGTTGATGTGAGAAAAGGAACAGATCATTAATCAGCAAAGCTGATATCTTGGTATCTATATCTCATCATGGCCCTAATGCCACATGAAGTGATAAAAACTTTATGTTTGAAAAAAAATCCAACTGTAGTGCTTATAATGAGTGTGAGGAGCAAGTGAAGCAGTCTAAAAAAATGCTGGTTCTTTATAGAATATAGAAGTGTTGGATAATTTAAGAAGTAGCATGTCAAATCCCTTCATAAATTTGGATATACGACAGGATTGTGCCACAAGCTTTATATAAGTGGTTTTCAGTGTTTTTAAAAATCCATGGCCCATCTAAAAAAAATTGCTCCTTTTTACAATCTAATACACACACGCACGCACGCACGCACACACGCACATCCACCACTGAAACAGAACTTCCATAATCCAATACTTTCCTTTATGTCATATACTCTGATATTTTACTAATTTTTTGTTTTTCTATTTCATTTGTAAATGCTGATTGTGACCTACTAAACTGACTTTATGATTCACTAATGGTTTGTAACTCCTAGCATGAAAAGCACTGCTCTATATTAATAATATGAATGAATAAGTGAGTGAATAAGTCAGTTGATGAAGCTGCTTCAGATGGTGACCCAGCTAGATTTATTTTAATAGTACTATAAATTACTTTAATCCTGTGTTTATAGAATCTTTAAAGGTCTTATAGGATAACTTAAATTTTTTCATTTATTCTCCAGTGCACTTAATGGGAAAAATTATATAATACAGTAATACTTGTGAATACAGGGGTTTGCAGAGCTCTCGGGTGGAAGTAAAGTATAAGCTCTATAAGTAATAAGCCTGAGGAGTAAAGATGAGTGAAGAACTGTGTGTGAGTGAGTGTTTTAGGAAAGTACATTTGATATGGCTGTGAAAGATGAGTAGTGTTTGACAGGTAGAGTTCAGAAAAGGGCAGTTCACACTGGAAGGGTGTGGTTTGCTTGGGAGACAAGTGAGAAGTAAGTTGTATCTAAGAGTCCTACAGGAAGATATAGTGGGGACTAGTTAGATGAGGTTAAAGTACACCAGACAGCAACATCAGATCCTAGTCATTTATTTTACATGATGAAACTTGAAGTTCTCTTCCATTGAGTTAATAGACCATTTTCAAAGAAATTGATTATTTTATCACAACTTTAACAGAACAAGATTTCAGTATATCTTTGGGGTTTTGAGTGGAACTCAGGAAATAAAAGGTAGAAGAAAATTTGTGAGATTATTTCTGTTCTAGGCAGCAAGCTCCATAATGGTAGGGTCCTCAGTTTGATTTGTTCATATTTTCTAGCAGCTAGAACACTGCTTGGAGCATAATAGGTGCTTGAGATATTTTCTAAATGAATGAATCAATGAGTGAATGGGTAAAGAAGGGCACAGGTTACCTTGGTGATGACTCTTGAACTCTTCTTTCCTAAGGTCTTTTGTTCACTTATGTAGTTATTTAGAGAGCTTGCATTGATTATAATCTTAGTGCTATTCAAATTCAGTGCTCTCTTTCTGTCTTCTTCCTGGGCTGATCTGTTCTCAGTCTCATAAACACTTATTACAATATTCTGTCTTTGTTGTTCCTGTTCTCTTGGAATATCGCCTTTCTCTACATGGTCTTTTATGTATCTTAGCCAGCATTCCTGGTGCTCCAAATGAAATTGGCTTTTCCATGAAGCCTTACTTGGGATACTTTAGCTTTTATATTATGCTTGATTCCTTTCTCACTTACTACTTATTAAATAATTAAATGAAAGTAATTTAGTGAGTGTTGAATTGATAATTTAATAAATATATAGTTAAGATCTAAAGGATGAATAAAAGTAGACAATATTAACAAAACAATTATACAGAATCTTATTTCCTAAACACTGTTAACATTTTGTTGCATGAAGTTCCTGACATTTAATATGTTTATACTGATGAATTTATACTACATACATATATAGATATATATGAATATATAAATATATATGAATATAAATTGGAATCAGAAGATACATCCATCTTATATAATGCTTTTTATTTAATAAAATGTGTTTCTCCTTATTTTCCTGAATATTTCTTAAGAACATCACTTTAATGTCTGTAGAGTATTTCATTATATTTGAACATAGATTTAATTAACTTTTAAATTTTGAGTGGGACATTTGGGTTGTTTCCTATTTTTTGCTTTTAAAAAAATTCTTTAGTAGACATCCTTATAGTCAAAATTTATATATATATATTTTTTTACTTAAGTAAATAGAAGTGAAATTAGTTGGAAAAAGGGTATAAGCATTTTGAATAGTATTGCTAAATATAACAAAAGACAGGTTGCCCCCATCATCCCCACACATTATTGCAATTTACACTCTAAGCAGGTTATGAATGCTTATTACTCTCAGTGTTAGCATGCTTTAGAGCTTAGTAATGTGAGAGCTGAAAAAAATGTCATTAACATTGAGTATGAATTGTTTTTTAACAGGTGGGCTCTAACATTATTACATATATCTATTGTCCATTTTTCTTTCTTTTGAAACTGGTTGTTCATAGCTTGTTTATTTTTCAATTCAGATGTTAATTATTTGCTTTTAGCTTTAAAGAGCCATTAGTTTTTATGTGTCCTCTAATTTTCCATGGCACTTGTCTACATGCTCATATAATGTGGACTATATTGTTTATATTGTGTGTGTATATATATATATACGCACATACACACACACATACACACACACACACCAACTGCACCAACTAGACTGTGGGATTCTGGGCAAAAATAGTCTCATTTTTCTTTAACTCTTATTCTTTAAGGAGTACTGTGGGTAAATGAAAAAGTCATGCACTTTGGAATTCACTAGAGCTAAGATAAAAAAAAAACCCAGCATTTTACTTGAACAGTTTCCTCAATCTTAAACCTTAGTTTCTTCCTCCTGAATAAAGAGGGTAAATAATATTTTTTCTTCAGAAGGTGGTAAAGAGTAGATAAAATAATTTATGTAAGGCTCTAGCACAGCGAGCAGCACATGGTGGAAAGTCATGAATATTAACAACCATTATTCTTCTTATTTGGTTTTTGCTTAGCTTTTTTCACAATATTTTGGAAACACTCTGGGTGCTTAATAAACATAATACGTAAGAATAATAACAATAGCCAAATCTATTGGCTATTGTTAACAGAGCCAACAGTGAAATCGTGAAAACAGTGTTTATTCATTTGATTTTCAATATAACACTTAGCAAACTTTAGATCAGTTTGGTTTCTCCCCTTTTAAATACACTTCATTTCCATTTCATTTAAGGTGTAAATAGTGGTAGACATAACAAATTTTCAATTCTCATGCCCAGGTTGCACGTGGGCATTTTACAAGTCACTTCTTTTCACTCTTGGTAAACCAAGAATAACTAAAAAAAAAAGTACTTTTCTACATCTGAGCCCTTTCCCACACGAAATTCATGACATCTGCACTGGTGGATACTTGAATGGCTTTTCTAAGATAAGGTGTGGAACGATCTAGTCCAAGCAATTCCATATCTCAATTTGGAATTCTGTTTCAAGGACTGAGTTAGTCAATAGATGTTTGTGACACTTGCCCTTTAATGAACTCTGCTATTTTGCTCTAACTTTCACCAAGCATGTAATGCTTAGAATCAATTTGATTGGGCTCTTTTTGCCACATCTTGTTTTGAAGCACTATCACTTAAAGAGCCAGGGAAATTTGGAGACTGCTTTCCCGGGAAGCTAAACAATTTCTTACCACTGCAGGGAAAGTTTTCTCCTTTGATTGATAATGGCTTTGACGACATAAAATCAAACATTTTGCTTTTATTTATTCCTTTATTTATCCTGCTGGACATGCACAACAGAAAGACCTTATGAAATCTATTTTTAATTATTTCCCAATCCCTGTTTACATTAGCGGGAATCACTCCCATTCAGCTGACATTCTTTCTCTTGATTCTTCTGCCTTCTCATTCGGTGTCTCCTAATCTGGCCAGAAGCTACTATACATCCATAAATAATGCCACTTTTTCTAGATCCTTATTGATCTAGACATAGCTGAAGCTTCACTATGTGTCCACTGGTCCCAAATCATTTTCTCATCAATAGGGATCTTCCTCTGAATCCTCCACCACTTCCTTCATATGTAAAGTTAAAGTGGAAGTTAAATGACCCTTGCCTAGCTATTTCTGTCTCTTCAATTTTCTGACTTAGTTTTCAGAGACAGACAGCTTTCTATTTTCTTTACCATTTTTCCTTCTTAGGAGGAAAATCAAAAAGAAATTCTGTCATCTGAGACGTTGCTGTCCATTTTCTTGCACTTATTTTCATCCATATTTTACTTGCATTAGGTTTTTTAGACTTTAATCTTCTAACATTAAGTTCTCTCACAGTGTCTTTTCTCACATCAGTTTTATTGGGGTATCATTTACCTATTGCAGAACTTACCCTCTTTCCTAATAATTTTGAGAGGAAGTTAAATGGAGGAATAAGAGAAAAATATCTTTTTCTTCATATATTTTCTATTTCCACTTTTTATTTGCTTCTTTGTTGAAAATGAAACTTAATTCTGATATTTGTGTTTTTTTTAAAGATTTTTTTTACATTGTTTCTTACCAACTTATTTGTTTTCTTTCACATTGGATCAATCCTTTTTTGGTCTAGGATATGCCTTTCTCTCTGGTAAACATGTACTTATTTATATTTTATTATTGTACCTCAGATTATTATTATTAATTATTGAAGCTCAGATTTTGGAAGCACAATAATTTTATAAACATCTAAGAATTTGTCATTGAAATATTTGATGTAGTATTAGCCATACCTAGCAAACTGACAGACTAAGACACTGAGCATAGCCCAATAATAGACATAGATCGAAATTAAATTATTGCACAATATACATTATAGTTAATTAAAATACGTACTAGGAATTGTTCTTATAGATAGAAGAAGGATGGTAACTAGAAAATATTGATTTTAAAGGATACTAAATTAAAAATAATTCTAGGCTTAGTGAATATCTGGCTCCACGTATATGCCTACCAAATCATAGGAGGAAAGTCGAATATATGCAGTAGGATTCATTATTTTCTTAAATAAGAAACTGTGTATAGAATACCTGCTAGTGCCAGAGTCCGATTTTAGGGACTAGCATTACAATTAATCAAGACTGACCAATTTTGCATACTAGATATGTACTGTCAAATATAAAAGACATTACTCACATGTAGCCATTAAAATTAATTAAAATTAAATAAAATTAAAAATTGAATCCCTTAGTTGCATTAGCCAAATTGCAAGTGCTCAGTAGTCACACATGACTAGTGTCTATTTTGTTTGACAGAAAAGATATACAGCATTTTCAACATAAGAAATGTTCTATTGAAAGAGGCTGCATTTAAGACGATGTTTTTTACTTTTGATAATAAATAATCTTAAACATATAGAAAAGAAAAGAATATTATAGACATCCATGTTAATTACTATGGAGATAAAATACATGTTGCTATTTGCTATATGTTTTAGTGGACTCTTTTTTTAAAAAATAAGAAAACCTTACAAATATGAAAAATCTATATACCTCCCACTTCTCCCCCTTCACTCCCTGAAGGTAACCAATATCCTGAAGATGATGTGAATCACTCATAAGCGTATTTTTGAACTTTTATGACATAGAGATATACTGATAAACAATTATTTTGTACTTTGTTCATATAAATGGCATCAGCTCTTTGCAACTTACTGTTCTCTGGTTGTGGTTTCCATTTAACATTTTATTTTGAGATATAATTCTATATCTTCAGTTTTTGCTCTATAGTGTTTTCTGTACAAGACATCCACTCACTGTGGTGTATCCATCTCCATTTTTTTTTTTTTTTTTTTTTTTTTTTGAGACAGAGTTTCACTCTTGTTGTCCAGGCTAGAGTGCAATGGCATGATCTTGGCTCACTGCAACCTCCGCCTCCTGGGCTCAAGAGATTCTCCTGCCTCAGCTTCCCAAGTAGCTGGGATTACACGCGCCCACCACCATGCCTGGCTAATTTTTTTTTTGTATTTTTAGTAGAGATGGGGTTCACCATGTTGGCCAGGCTGGTCTTGAACTCCTGACCTCAGGTGATCCGTCTGCCTCAGCCTCCCAAAGTGCTGGGATTACAGGCATGAGCCACCACACCTGGCCCCATATCTGTCCATTTTCTAAACGAGAAACTATTTTAGGAGCTTTGCAACTGAAGTCTACAATCTAAACATTTTCTAGGCTCTATTGGACAGTCTAACCTCTGTCCCAGGCTTGATAAGAGTTAAACAGCCCACGGACTGTTAAACCTTTTAAGAAAGTTTACTGCAGAGGATGGAAAGGCAGCCTCCCTTCATGGTGCTATTTGATGTTCCACCTGGCCTTGCTTCAGTGGGGGACCCTTTGAGAGGTCTTCTATTTACACTCTGAAAACAGCACAGGGGCAGGTACCCAACGATATTGCAGACCCAGATATCTGACTCAGTTGATGTTCTTCTCTGGTATTCTGTTTATTGACTCTTTCCTAAATAAATGGGTCTCTATGTAAATCAAGTCCTAAAAATAGCTTGAAAAACACATGCACTCATTTCTTGAGGGGGAAAAATAAGTCACTAAATTTGTGTCAAAATTTCCACTGTACTTGAATATATTTAGCTGCTATCTTTTGATGTTCTGATCTCATAAATTTAAAAGCTACACTTGGATCCTAGTTAGGAAACGGCAGCAGACATTAGGTCTATTTCTCCTTCCTTTTGCCTCCTTCTCTCAAAAGATTCTGTCCTTAATGGAATGTAAAATCAGCCTGGAGTTTTTTAATAATTTCATTGTAATGCTGAATCTATGTTCTCCATCCTGGATGTTTAAAGAGTTCCTTTCTTATACTTTCTTCAGGTTACAAACCAAACCTGTTTTTCATCTATAAGACAACACTGCTTTTGTACCATTTCAAAGATATGAAACTGAAAACATTGATGTATTTCATCGCTACATTTCAGGTATTTTCACATTTTAGGTTATTGGTTTAGAAAAGAACATTAGCAAACAGGACATTTCAAGAAAATGAGGAATCAAAGGGGTTTCCATAATTTATTTTTCAAAACATGCCTGAAGGTCATTTTCACTAATTGTAAACTATAGGAAGCCCACAAAAAACATATAATGAAAGTAACTGCTCAATCTGACTCAGTTTAATAAGTGAGTATATACCATCTCAGCTTCCTTTTTCTCTTCCAGTACAACACTTCTCATCCCCAAGTAATGTCTACTGTAAAAGTGTAATGCAAGTAGTGGCACTGAAGTATCTCTTACTCAGCTACTCCTTTCTTTCCACATATTTACAGAAAGCAAGAATTGTCAGGAATTCAATGTTGGTAAGTTTTTGGAATACAAATGAAACACCTAGAGGACTATTTTTTTCTATCCCTCTGCTTTTTTTTCTTTCCCTTAGTTTACAACTGAAAATAGCTAAAAATTCTGGTGAAAATCGCCACTATTGACATGGAAGGAACACAAAGTATCTACAATCTGCACACACACACACACCAAAAAAGGGAATTCTAGGAGGTAAGCTAATATTGAAGGCGAATTTCACCTTAAGAGTATACGATGAACATTATTGATTTTAGGATTCGGTTTTAATGTTATGCCAGGCATAAGAGAATGGAAATAACGACTAGTGAGAATATATTAGGCAACCTAGATATCAAGCTTGGAACCTAAAGGACTATTCCTTCAAAGTATGGGTGAATGATAAATAAACTCTATGTAGAACAAGACAAACATACCTTTGTCATTGTCCTGGCACAGGTTGGTGGATAAATGAAACTTCCCTTAAGAATTAATAAACAACCAGTTGCCTTTACTTAGCTTCAAGTCCCAATTACTGTTATCGTATGCAACTTAAATAATTGTAAGCAGATCATTTTAAGTAGGTAATAATTTGAGGTCACTAAAAGAATAAAATTCAATGTTTTCTGCAGAAATCCAACTTTAGCCTGTGCTTCAAAAAATTCCTGCAAAGGCTTTTCCATAAAATATGATCTTACAACATAAAATTCTATATTATATAAGAAAACAAGACACTGTTAGAGCCAGAAAAAAAAACAGCAGAAAGCAGAATCCCACCAAAGTCTCCATTAATGAAATTATCAAATATAGAATATAAAATGAGTATGTTTTATATGTTTCGAGAAGCAACAGAAAGGATTGACAGAACAAATAAGGGAAAAAAGACTATAAAGCAGCCCGGGAGATGGGAAAAAGAACCAAATAGAGTTTCATATCTGGGAAATATAATAATCAAAATTTTAAAAGTAACCGGAGGGTTACAAGAACAGATTAGATTCTGCTGAAAATATAAATAGTGATCTGGAGGAAAGCTTTGAAGAAATACAGCATACATTTCTGAGAGAAAAAGAGATCAATTTTTTTTTTAATCCAACAAACAAGTACCACCAGACTTTCAAAAAACTGGTCTCATTCAGACCATTTTGGACATAAGTCAATATAGTTAGAAAGTAAAAACAATATATTTATAAAAATTATAAGTAGTATCTAGGGCAAAGAGGAGAATCAAGATGGACTAAAATAAAACATTATGGAGACAGTAAATTGGAAGATCACATTTAATCTTCTAATTCTCATGCACAAAAAAAATCCTTGTAATCTCCAAAGATGACCCTCCAATGAGCCTCACCTCTTGGTGCTCACATCTTGTGTAAACCTACCTGCACTGACAATGAGAAAACTCTGCCTAACCAATAAGACAGGATGCTGTGTGACTTCCAAGGCTAGATTATAAGTTTTGCAGCTTCCACCTTAGTTAAGAGGAATGTTTTAGGGTAAGCCAGCTTTCATGTAAAAAGCCCAGTTACCTAAATACCACCATTGTGTGAGGAAGCTCAAATTCATTAAGTGGGGTGAACACTGGGGGAGAGACAGATGTCCAAAAATCCCAAGATGTTTCAGTTATTCCCAGATAAGTTATTCCTTATATCCAGAAATATGATTGCAAATGCTTTCTTGGATTTCCCTTTCTGAAGTCTTCAATACCAGCCCCTATCTCACTGAAAATGCATGTGAGGCTCCAATCTTTGGTCTAAGTCAATCTGTAAAATTGTGAGCATAAACATAAATTATTATTTTTAGCCACTACATTTTAGGACACTTTGTTATTCAGCAGGAGATAACTGAAATGACCCTACAATTATAGATGAATTAATCTTTACAGACAGCCCAAACAGCAAGTATCACCTCACTTTACAAGATTAGTGTCATTCAGACCATGTTTTATGAACATGTATATCAGCATAATTAGAAAATAATAACAAAAATGATACATTTAGGGAAAAACAGTTCAAAACAATGTCTGAAGCAAAGAGGAAATCAAGATGGAACTTGAAAAATATTTATAACTTAGCTTATAAATAAATTACCATATATCAAACTTATGGGTAAATACAAGTGAAAGCAATTTCATTGCTTTAAATTTTCACGTTTTATAAAATAAAAAAGATAACAAATGAATTAAATGAATCTGGGTTTAATTAGGAGACAGAAACCATACCAGCAATTCGAAGAGAGAACATTTAATATAAAGAATTGTTACTCAAGAAAAGGGTGGTAAACTCGTTGGAAGGGCAAAAGACTCCAAGACACAACAGAGAGAGTAACTACAGAGAGCAGCTGCTGCCCTTAGTGTTGACTTAAAAATGAACAAGGGTAAAACAGAAGCTTCAAAGAGAGGCTCTGTAAAGATAAGATTTAGCCCTCTGGGATATGGCAGAGATTTTCCACAGCCACATCAGCTGCCACAGAAGTTGCTGGGAGTCACTCACCAGAACCACAAGAACAATGTGCTCCCGTTGAAGAACACTGATGAAGAAATCAGCTGCCCATCAATCTGACCCATCATTCCTGGGGCTGGGATCAGCCATGAACCCCACAACTTGCTACTGAAGAAAAACAAACAGAAAGAAGCAGGTAACTTCTCCCTCCAGTCTTGCAGTCTCCTTGAAGAGACCCTTATTGTCAAAGCATAACAGGGCCAGCTAGAAAAGAAGAAATTTGATTTGTAGAGTCTAGCTTCAGCATCCCAAAATAGGGCAAAAGAAGGGTGATTTGGGACTGAGAAGCAATAAATTAATAATGAAGATACTAAGGATTTAACATGGTATAACTACAGGCATGGCACAAACTAAAAAATATATACCAAACAATTTTATGCAAATAAATTTTAAAATGCTGATGAAAGTTTCAAAAACACAACTGACCAGTAACTGATACAAGAAGAAACAGAAAACCTAAATTGTCCTACAATTAATAAAGAATTAATACTTGAAAATCTCCCTGTGAAGAAAATACCCAGACAAGTAAGTTCAATCAACATTTAAGAAACAAAAAACTCAAATCCTACAGAATTTTTTTTCAGATAATAATAATAGATTCATTACAAGACTGTTTATATTTTCAAATTAGTTGGAAAATGACAAACTGAAAATGAGATGAGGATAGTATGAGAAATAAAAATTACAGTTTTTTTCTCTCTTGAAAACATATGGGCAAATGTTCTAAACAAACTACAGTAGTCCTCCCCTTTTAGTTTCATTTTCTGCAGATTTGGTTACCTCCAGCACTGTAAAATAAGATGTTGAGAAACAATATATATACACAATGGAATACTACTCAGCCATGAAAAGGAATGAATTAATGGCATTCACAGTGACCTGCATGAGATTGGAGACTATTATTCTAAGTGAAATAACTTAGGAATGGAAAATCACACATTGTATGTTCTCACTCATAAGCTAATTGAGAGCTAAGCTATGAGGATGCAAAGGCATAAGAATGACACAATGGACTTTGGGGACTCAGGGGGAAAGGATGGGAAGGGGGTGAGGGATAAAAGAATACAAATTGGGTACAGTGTATACTGCTCGGATAATGAGTGCGCCAAAATTTCACAAATCACCACTAAAGAACTTATGTAACCAAACACCACCTGTTCCCCAATAACCTATGGAAATAAAAAAATTAATAAAAAACTAAAAAATAATAAAGCTACAGTAATCAAGAAAAAAATTATAATTGTTCTGTTTTATTATTTGTAATTATTAATATCTTGCTGTGCTTACTTTATAAATTAAACTTTATCATAAGTATGTATATATAGAAAAAACATAGTATATACAAGGTTAGGTACTATCTGTAGTTTCAGACATCTACTGGGTTCTTGGAATGTATTCCCCATGGATAAGGGAAGACTACTGCATCAGAAAACTAAATCCATAATAGAAAAAATCTAGAATGAAGCCACGTATACATCAAAAATATAATTTAATAATTAAATGTGTTATATTATGAGCAATTTACTGTGCAGTAACTAAAATAAAGAAATTATAGCTACAACATACACCATGAGTAAATCTCAAAAACAATGGTGAGCAAAATATGTGCTATAAAAACATACACACTTTGATTTCTCTTACATAATGTTGAAAAATAGGCAGAAACAAATAATACATTGTTTAAGGATTTTTACATATGCAATGAGACTATTAAAAAGTACAAGAAAATGATTGACACAAATATTTACAATAAAAGAGGTAACTGTGATAAGGGGAATACATGGTTATTTCAGAGCCATCAATCTTAACCTGGGGGCAGGGCAGGATCATGGGTGTGTGTTTCATCAATGCTCTCTAAACCTGTGCAAATATGTTACATAAACTCTTTTGCATGTATAATGTATTTTGAAAGAAAGAAAAGGAATGAGAGAGAAACAGAGAGAAGAGATTTATAAATTGTGAGGGAGGGAGGGAAGGAGAGAGAGAGGGAAGAAGGGCAAGAAGGAGAGAGGAATCATGCAGTATAGCTATTATAATAAGGAAAAGACTAGATTTGGGGTTAAATCCTAACTCTGGCACTTACTAGCTGTGAGTCTAGGAAGTTTACTTAACCTTTCTGAGTTTAGGTTGCCTCATACATAAAATTACTATCGACTTTGGAGCACTCTTAGATGATTAAATAAGATGTTTTTAAGTGCTTAGCAGACAGTAAGTGCTCAATAAATGTGTTATAGTCTTTAATCTTTTCATTTATGAACACTGATGTAACACCATTATTTACCAGACTATGTACTAAGCTATACAAATAAATAAAACGGATACAATACTTGCCCTTGTGGCATTTATACTCTAGCAATGGAGGAGATGCTAAGCAATCACAGAGATGGCTATGAATAAACAAATTATAATAAATAATAAGAAAGTAAAATGAAAGAGGAAAAATTTATTTAGATTGAGGGAATCAAGGGAAGTCTTCTCTGAGCAACTGACAGTCAAGAGAGTCCTGAAAGATGCTTTTATATCTCCCTATGTTAAAGTGTCTTATAGTCCAGGAGCAGTGGCTCACACCTCTAATCCCAGCACTTTGGGAGGCTGAGGCAGGAGGAATCGTTTAAACCCAGGAGTTTGAAACTAGACTGGGCAATGTAGTGAGACACTGGTGGCTTGTACCTGTAGCTCAGCTACTCACGATGCTGAAATGGGATAATTATTTGACCCCAGGATGTTGAGGCTGTAGTGAGCCATGATTGTGCCACTGCACTCCAGCCTGGGTGACACAGCAAGATCCTATCTTTTATAAAATTTAAAAATATATATTTAAAAAAATAAAGTATCTTACTCAGCTAGATCCCTTTCAGCCTTTAAATATCAGTTTAAATGACATTTCTGTAGCTTAGAATTCAATATCTACTCAAAAAATATATGTTTAATATTGCCATGTGACAAGCTCTGTAAATACTTATTAAAATTTTCAGATTTCTATGACCTATTATTGTGTTTTACACACAGTAGGTGATCAGCATAACCTTCTCAACACTAGATAACAGCATTTAGAAAATATAGGCTAGGTTTCCTACCAATATATTCCTCAGCACTTACAGGTTTACTTAAAAAAAAAAAAAAAGAAAAACAGGAAAAGAAGTCGGTTATGGACACTTAGAAAAGCGAATTCAGAAAATAGTAAGTAAGCTATTAAAAAATTAATGAAAGCTGTGAATAAGGCCTTCTTCCATAAATTGCCAATTATGATCATTCAGTCCTTGGTTATATAATCCTGACTAGAATTACTTTTGCTTTTCAACCCAAATCCCTAGAGTCTTATGTTCTTGGCCGGAGCAGACAGAGTAAAATTATTGTGTGTGAACCTCCTAAATTCTGAATACAGCGTTTTCTCACTTGCTACTCTCACAGGTCTGCAAGGTAAAGGGAAAGAAAGAAAAAGAAGGCAGTTTGAACACTGGGTTCATTAAAAAGCAAAACATAAAGTGAAAGTTGCATCTTGAACTTTAATCAGATATAACAGTATTTTCCTTGAGCTATATAAAATAAATTTCTCTAGATTTAGGCACTAGTATAAGCAGAGATGAAAAGGTGAAGCATTTACTTATAAACTTCTATTTGCCTTGTCACAGTAACCACACTGATAAGGAACCTAAAGCAAAAGGAGGTGTTTTAATACCTGCTTAATAAAAATCTCCTACTTAGAACATAGGATTGTACATCAAAAAACTAAAGTCTCCCCAAGAGACTTGTACCATCTTGAGGATGTAGCTCCATACTGCTGAACTTTTTTTTTTCATGCTAACACAATGCAGTGCTTTATTACAGGTTAGATGAAAGGAAAAAAACAGAAAATATGAAAGTAAGACATTAGAATTGGGCCAAAGATTTAAAACTTAAATAAAAGACAGAAACATTCTGGACCTTGTAGCTGCCTTCTGTCTCCTACCAAAAAACAAAAACCAAAGCAAACAAGCAAAATATTCCCAGATAAGTGAAAATAATATGCATTTGGGCTCATTAGTTGTATGCATGGAGGATTTGCCTATTAATTTAGATATGCTCTGAAAATTAAAGTTCTGTCTCTTTGTGGAGGCATTTAACATCAGTGGTTAGTTCTGTCTCTACTTGTGTATATACTGGGGCTGAAATAGAGCTTAGGAGAGTATTCCATGTCAATTACTGATTCTAGAACTCCTCAGATTCTACCATTTCCTTTAACTTCCCAATCATTATTGACCCTTAGAAAGCACAATACAGAATTCATTGATTTCAAGAATTGAGATGCTTCTTGTAATGATAGTCACTGAATAGACTTCAAGCTCCCATCACGGGAAGAGTAAATATGTAAGTGTGTGTTTCTGTGTGTGCATACAGGTACATGTGTGCAAATGTGTGTGTGAATCCAAACTTGTATTTTGGCTTAGGAAGAAAAACTTCTAAATTCCATGAAAAAACTAGGCACTTTTTTTTGCATATGCACACATAAAAACACACACATTTAACTTCCAACTTTGTCATTCTGGGCAAAGAAGAGACTTGTGAGCTAATAGTAGTGATGACAGCTCCCAACAACCATCGCTATTGCCCACCTTCAACCCTTTGCCAACAACATCATCATCATTAATCATAGTCACAACAGAAAATTATTAGCATGTCTTAAATCTCATCCCACAAAGCCAGAGGCATTTTAATTAGGACTTGTAATTGATATACATGAAACGACATACAGTGAGGTCCATGCTAAGGCAAGGAATCGGTGAGATACAACTGGAACTTTATGAATACTGCCAACCACACAAGACAACAGATTTTGTGGTAAAACATGCAGTTTCTTGCATTCTGTCATCACTGGTGCCCTTTGTCTTGGCACCCCCACTTCTTGCCATCCTCCCTATCCCTCTCCCAGAACCCTAAAAGCAACCTGAAGCTGGAAGGTTCTCCTTTGGTTGCTCTTTCATTCCCCATCTGCAGCTGAGAGACCTGCAAAAGTCACCGTCCCACTGTGAACTGTGTGTTTCAGAAAGCCACTGGAGCCCTGACTGCTCACAAAAGTCATACAGATGATTGAGGTAATACACATTTAAAAGGCTAGTTTCATGATCTTGTGTCTGTTTTCAAGCTGCATATAGAAAAAGGCCTGGGAGTTTATTCATTCAACAAATATTTATCATGTATCTACTATGATCAAGGCATTGGACTAGTTCCTGAAGACATAACCTCTATTCATTCTTCTTCGTTAAACATTCAGCTAGAGCCAATTACTGACATTAAATCGTATCATTCATTGTCATTTTTTTCTGTTTTTCTCTGTGCTGTATTTCATGACTCTTACACATGAAAGTCCTCCTTTTGTTCTTCCTCTGCCTAAGCACAAGCCATTCTTTTTCTCCTCAGCTTTATTGAGGTATAATTGACAAATAAAAATTGTCCGTATTTAAGGTATGCAATTTGGCATTTTGGTATATATATGCATTATAAAATGAATTACCACAATCAAGCTAATTATTGTATTATTCATGTCACATAATTATAATATTTTGTGGTGTGATGAGAACACTTAAGATAAACTCTCTTAGCAAATTTCAAGTATACAATTTAGTATTACTAACCATAGTCACAATGCTATATGTTAGATCTCCAGAACCTATTCACCTCGTATAAATGAACCTTTGTATTCTTTGACCAACACGTTCCTAATTTCCCCACCCCCAGCCCCTGGCAACCACCATTCTACTTTCTGCTTTTATGAGTTCAACAAAAGATAACAAGTATTGGCAAGGATATGAGAAAAAGGAACACGCTGTTGGCGGGAATGTAAATTGGTATAGACATTTATGGAAAACAGTATGGAGATTCCTCAAAAATTAAAAATAGAGCCACCATACGATCCAGCAATCTCACTTCTGAGTATATATCCAAAAAAAAGTCAGTATCTCAAAGAGATATTTGTGCCCCCCATGTTTATAACAATATTATTCACAATAGCCAAGATATGGAAACAGCCCTAGTGTCTGTCAACAGATGAATGAATAAACTGTGGGAAATATGTGTATATATACATACACACACAATGGAATATTATTCAGCCTTAAAAAAAGAAGAATATCCTGCCATCTGGGACAACATGGATGAACCTGGAGGACATTATGCTAACCGAAATAAGCCAGACACAGAAAGACAAGAACTGCACGATCTCACTTATATGTGGAATCTAAAAAAGTCAAACTCACAAATGCAAGCCATTCTTAAAATTTCAGTTTCAATTCCAAGTCCATGAAGTCTTCTCAGATCACCCCAATGAGAAATAATCTTGCTTTGATCAAAAAAATTTAATGCCTTTATTGTTTGTTTCACTCATAATGAACATTACATAATTCTTTCCCCCTTGGTGTGGGACAGACCTAGTGATTTACTTCTAAGGAACAAAATTTGACAAAAGTGACACAATAGCACTTCTGAGATTAGATTCTATAAAGGGTGGCTTGTATACCTCTCTCTCTCTCTCTCTCTCTTTTTCCCTTACTCTTATAAACGAAAGCTGCCATATTGTGAACTGCCTTATGAAGACATATCCATGTGGTAAGAAACAGAAGCCAGCCTCAGGCCATAACTAGTGAGGAACTGAATCCAGCCATCAACATTGTGAGTCAGCTCAGAAGTAGATTTATCTCATTTGAGTCTTGATATAACTACAGCCCCAACTAGCATCTTAATTGCAGCCACATGAAAGAGACCACTGGCCAGAGGACCTAGCACATTCATGCTTGGATTTCTGACCCACAGCATTTGTGAGATAATTGTTCTTTTAAACCACTAAATTTATAAATAATTTGTTGCCCAGAAATAGGGAATTGACTCAATCCTGCAATTGTAGATCTTTGTATAACATAGTATTTCATTCATTCATTAATTCATCAAATATTTAGTGGGTACCTACTATTCTTTCTTCCAGGTGCTGGGTTAGGCAAGGTGAGTCAGAGAGGAAAAGAGGAGGGAGAGCAAATATAATGATGTTATTATTAAGAAGCAGGGTAGAAGTCAGACAGGTCATGATCTGAATCTTCAATTTGCCACTTAATAACTGTGTATCACTTGAATAAATTATTCACCTCCTTAAATCTCTTTCATTATCTGTAAAATGGGGATAATGATACTATTTATCTCCGAAAGTTTTTGTAAGGATTCTATGACATCAATCAGCTGAGGCATTAAGCATAGTGGTTGGCAAATAACGATTTTGAAATGGAAACAGTCATTATTTTTAAAAGTATATTCTTAATCAGTCTTTAACACCAAGTTCAAGTCAAACAACATTGGCAGACATTAAAATATAATGCCCTAAGGAGTAGACCAGCTATTCTTTAGGAAATACTTCCATTGGGAAATTATTCTTCCCACTGCCTGTGTTTTTGCTGCTCCTGTGATACACTTCTGCTCAGAGTCCTCCCTAGCAGGAAACCAAAGGGGCATGAGCTGAAGTTTCAATTTCCAACCATGATCAAGACCTTAGTCTGAAAGGCTGAGATGAGACTTACTAGGAGTTGTACCTGCAGGCAACTGGATCTTCTCTCATTTAACAGTGGTAAGGGAGAGCTTAGGGTTGGACTTCAAATAAAAATTCAGAGAAACTTCTGTTTTGCTTAACGGGAAATGTACTTGCCCAGAATAGAAGATGTTTACGTTGCAGCCCTAGCTAGATTGTTAGGACTGTACAAACTTGAGCAAGTCATTTCAATTTTTTCATGATACTCTTCTCATATCAAATGATTCTCTTCCTACTCATCTTGCAGAGGCTTTCTTATTATAAGAATTAACTTCTCATTGTAAACAAGTAGGAAAATTCAGAGAAGTATAAAGAAGAATTACAGCCACCCCAAACCCATCTCCCATTTTGTTGTAGGTAATTCGTTTGTTCAATAATTAATTTTTTGGGTTCCTACCATGTACCCAACACTGTGATTTCAACTTTATTATATATGTTGTTATGCTCACATATATAATTTAAAATATAAAATGGATATGAATGTGCATAGTTGCATGTCTTCTCTTCTTCATTTAAGCCCAAGCCTTGTAGGATTGGCCTTTGAAAATATCTTTTTTATGAGTTGCATATCAATGCATCAATTAAGAGGTAATATAATAATTAAATCTTTAAAATTATTCTTCTTCTACTGATGGTATTTTGGTTTCTGGTCACATTTCTCTTCACATATATAATGTTAGTCTCTGGATATTTCCATACGATAGCTTTCCAGGAGTGATCTTATTGGAAATGGACTTGGGGGCATTTTTAAAGCTTTTAATAACTTTTTGAGTAGCATGTACCAGTTTATGTTTTCTTCAGTAATATATGAGTATAAACATTCTCCCAAGTCTGTTTTTAACATTTACACGTGGAATCTTTGGTCAAAGTTAGAAATGACCATGCAGAGCAACCTAGAGTAGCAACTTTTAAGCTTTTCATTCTTGCAGTGTGTTTGGAAACACTGTTGACTATGACAGACAAATGAGCTTGTAGAGCTCGAAGGGTTTTTCCTCAGGTGTTCTGAGATATTCTCATTGAACAGACATTGGGTTTGAAGGCTCTTGCTCAAAGTAGACACTTTTATAAATGTTGCTGATAGATGAGTGACTGCACCAAACTGATGATGATAAAAGTGAACACTAAGAAAAGACACACACACACACATACACACACACACAGAGAGAGAGAGAGACAGAGAGAAACAGAGAGAGAGAGAGAGAGAGAGAGAGAGAGAGAGAGAGAGAGAAACAGGGCGTTCACTTACTTTAGCCAAATCTTCTCTCTGTGGTTGAATACATCTGCTGTATTTTCATTGAAAATAAAACGTTTTTGGTTGAATGTGAAAATCTATGTCATGAAATGCCCCCAAGAGAATAAACATGTATCAGGTGATAATGGATGTTATTACTAGAAGCAACATTTTTTCCTTTTTTTTTTTTCCTAGCTCTCACTCAACCATAGTAAATTTTAATATGTGTGTCAGGTTTCCTGCAATTTATATAAAATGAAACTCTTTGGGGAAGCTAACATCCGAATGTCCATATGATTTCATGCTGCTGTCTCAGCTTAGATCTAAAGCTAATGTCAGTTTCTTGTACTTTCTCCTGGGGAGATGTCAACAGAATATGCTGGTTCAAAATAAATGTGTCCCTGTGACTGTTATTTTTGATGGACCTGGCTGTGTTTCTGATCTCAGCAATCACCCCCTTCTGTGATCACAAGAAAAATAGGCCCATCTTTTAGGACAGGAATAATTTTTGCTTCACTGAGTGCTGTTTCTAAAGTTGTTTTTAGTCTCAGAATCTATAGGTCAATCATTGTGTCATATCTTTTTATGCAAAGAAGTTTATTGTACACTGGTTCCCAAAACAAGTCTTGAACTCTAATGAAATATGATTGGTTCTTGAAGATTTCAAATAACCAAATAGTTCTTGAAGAACCAAATGATTCTTTCTTTTATTTTTCTAGTCTTCTGAATTTGCTTCTTCCAGCTATCGTACTTTTGCTCTTTGTACCACCTGAGGGTTGATATATATACTTGGAGGCATTGTGAGATATACCACCAATACATATTGACAGAGTGTATATTTGGACTAAAATAATGAGAACGGTAGAGGATGTCAGTCCACAGTCAACAGATGACCATTGAAATATCCATGACTTTGTTACTTGCATAAGTCCAAGTTAGGAAAGCAGATAAGAATGACACGGTTTGTCTTAAAAAATCTGAAGTGTGGTCAGGTGGACATGTGAAGCTACTTATGTTGTATAATACAGCAGAGGGAACTAGTATCAACAAGTAGGTTCTACCTCCCAAATATCTCTTAAATCTATTTCTCTTCATCTCAACTCTCCACTGCTCTAGTGTATGCCATTTGCATCACTTGCCTGGACTACTACCACAGCTTCATAAGTGGCCTCCCCAGTTCACATTTGCTTCCCTCCAATTCATGTCTTTCCCCGTCGTATAACACTTCAATAACTTCACATCACTTTAAACAAAGAGTTCAGAGTCTTAGATGGCTTACATATTCCTGAATAATTCTATTCTTTCCCCTCTTCCAGTCCCATTGCCTTGCCCTTTAGTCTTTGCTTCTCCTGTAGTGGGGTCATTGAGGAAGTGAACACTCGCACTTCTATGTAATTTCATGCTACAGCCTTGGTAGCATACTCTGTTCCCTCTAGTTTTGGAAACTCCAGACATATTTCTCCTTTGGTTGGAACTGCCCTTTCTTCTTCTAGCACTTCCTTGGTGCTCCTACTTGTGCTATCTAATCCACACTTATCCTTTAGGCTTCATGCATGCTCCTCCCTTCCTGTCCAGGCTATGTCCCTCAGTTATCAGTTCTAGTGGCACTCTCTACCCCTTTTCCAGTGCTTTTCCTGTAATTATGTACACAGTGTCTATTTTCCCAGCTGCCTTAACACTCTATAAAGGAAGAGGCTGCTTTTCTTACACACTGCTGTATTGTAGTAACTACAATATAGTATTCATTTGCCAGGAGATGCTTACATAATAAGTAAATAAATATGTGTTGAGTGAGAAACTAAATAAATGAAAAGAATAAAATGAAATTCATTTTTTCTATTTGCACCAACTCTAACACTGAAAGTTTTCAGCTCTAAACTGGACAAGTTTTTGGTGGGGGTGATGTCCTTTACTAGAAGTATTCTCATAGACACTAGAAAACCTCTTGGTGGAAACAATGCAATGGCATATAAAAGACCAAGTAGTATAACTGCACTATAAACTTTAGTTGCTCTTCCAAGTCTAGTGATTCTATGATTTGTAAATTACTTTAAAGCTGTGTTGGGGGGTGGAGGAGACATAATATGAATAAAAAGATTAGTAAGGAAGAGATTAAACTTTTAGCTAAAGATGAATGATTTGAATATCTGGTTCTCCAATTTGCATGAGAAGGTTTGTACATGTATGGATGCTATGTCCTTGAGCATGGATGAAGGTGATATTCACTCATTCATTCATTCATTCATCGAACGAAGGTTTCCCTGCTGGGAACATAGCAGAGAATAAGAAAATAATGTGCTTCTCCTTAAGAAGTATCTATTCCAATGGATAATAAACACAAAATTCATGACTCAATACATGAGAGAAAAGTAGTAAATAATAATGAATAAGGATGAGATGGGAGGATGGCTTCTTTAATCACAGAATACTTACCTAAGAAGATGATATTTGAGTTGAGATTTGAATGACACGAAGGAGAAGTTGTGCACAGATCTGAAGGAAGAGAAAGAAGGGTAGGGTGGACCCCTCGATGAAGGCCCTAAGGCAGAAGTAAGCTTGGCATGTTGAAAGGGGAGAAGGAAGGCCAGTGAATAAGGCGCAGTGTGAAGAAAAGGGTGGCACAGAATGAGGTTGCAGCAGTGGGTGAGACAGATCAGGTGGAGGTTTGTAGGCTGTGATGAGGAGACTAAATTTGATACTAATGAACCGAGCAGTCATGGAAGTTTTGAGTAGAGGACTTACCTACTCACAGTTTGAGTTTGCCTTCCTATCCTTACTGTAAAAAACTTTTAGACCCATCTACCCTGTGGCTCAAGGTGGGACTTTCTGACTTTGGTAACACATGTTCTACTCTGTTCCTAGTTAGAGGAGAGCTCTGCTTATACTACCCAAAACAATTCCAAATGAATATCTTCTAAAAGTATTGGCTTAAATAAAAGCATTTTTGGAAGCTGGAAACATTGTGCAAAAGTTCAAAGTTGAAAGCAAAGACAACAACAAAAAGCTATTTAACTGATGTGTCAACTTCTACAGTCTTAAATCCTCTACCCTCTTTTATGTATTTCTAGAGGAATCATGGTTTCTCCCTTAGGACCTTTTAAATAGCAGGTAAACCTCATACAAAATGAAAGAAGTCAACCTCATTCTGCATGACTACAAAAAATCCAACCTCTCAGAATATATCTAAATATTTCCAAAAAGTGCTTGCCTGTCCTGGTTGATTTTTGTCATTCTTGCTCTGAATTGTAACTTCTAATTCCTCACCCTACCATTTTTGGATGTTTATCTCTACCTCTCCTTGTCATTTAAATTTCTTCTCTTTGTTTTGCTTAAAATGTTGACGTAGCACCTTCCTTTATTTTCAAGATAGTGCTAACAAGAGACTGAAACCAAGTTGTATCAGGATAGTAAACTTTGCTCGAAAACTGAAGATATTATAAAGTCATGTTAATTGAGATGAGAACAATTTGACTCAGAACTAGACATGAGTGTCCCCTGAACTAGTCATCTTTCCTCTGTCACAGGAAACTCCTTCCACACAGTGCTCACTGTGGCTCTAGATTGGTGTCCTGTTGATGAGGCCTTCTAGTTCTCTCTTTTTTTCTCTTCAACCAAAAAATGGAACCCCAGTTTTTGTTTCTTGACCTGTGTAGAAATCTGCAGTGTTTGTTAGTGTCCTTGCTATGAGTTAAATTGTATCTTTGCCAAATTCTTGTGTTGAAGTCCCAATCCCTAGTACTTCAATATGTGACTATATTTGGATATAAGATCTTTAAAGATGTAACTATGTTGAAATGAGGTCAATAATGTGCGCCATAACCCAATATGATGGGTGTCCTTGTAAGAAGAGGATTTTGGACCCAGACAGACATGGAAGGAGAATGCCATGTGAACATGAAGACAGCCATCTACAAGCCAAGGAAAGACACTTCAGAGGAAACCAACCCTCACATCTAGATATTAGACTTCTAGCACCAAGAACTGCGGGAAAATAAATTTCTGTTGTTTAAGCCATCCACTCGGTGGTATTTTTTGTTATGGCAGCCCAGTAGTCTAACACAACCCTCCAGCCTCTTTCCATACCTCTTCAGTTTTTTGTTTTGTTTTGTTTTGTTTTGTTTTGTTTTTTCCCCAGAATTGTACTGTTCCTCTATAAAACACATGTTTCTGTTACTAAACCATGCACTTACCATTATTGTCTGTAGTGTTTCTATTCCATTACCTCTATCCATGGTAAAATTAACTAATATCAAATAGATATTTGAACTGCACTAGTATGATCAAGAAGGCTTTCTAAGTGATCACTTGCAGGAAAACAAAGAATCTGTCCTAGAGATTTGTTCATGTCTCTGGGAAAATTTTTGGCATTCTTATAGGAGCCAGATTACCTCATGTTTCTAGCCATCACTTCCTCAGAAGTATTGATGTTTGGTTTCAGAGTGCTCCATTATTTTCCTGTGTAAATCCAGGCTTGAGCATTTCCCAAGCTCTAAAAGCACTCATTTACAAATATTGATGCCTTCCTTTGGCGTGACAATCAGCCCAGAGCTTTTCACACCTCTCTGTTAGTGTCCCCTAGACTACCAAAGTCAGCTCAAGCAAACTGGCTGGCCTAGCAGCATGCCAAAGCCAGGCACAGAGATGCACAGCTGTGTTCTCTACTTCATTAGCACATGTGCCAAGTGGAAGCTGCCCCTAGTGTCTTCCCCTTCCAGCCAGGTCAGTCTAAATTCCACATGCTTAATAAGGCCTTATAGAAATATTTGTGTGTCATGCCTTATGCTAAGGACTCGAAATTTTATCCCATTCGGTCCTTACCACAACCCTCAGATATAGAAGTTGTCACATTTTGCAGATGAAGAAATGGAGGTTTGGAGGATTTAAATGACTTACCAAAGTCACAGGCTGGTAGTACTGGGATCCTGTGCTACGGTGTACGTGCTACAGAAGTCCTAGATTTTTATCCTTCTGTTAGAATCATTGTGAAGCTTTCCTGTTTTCTTTAGGCTTAATCATCACTCCCTTCTATCACTTTTTATATCAAATGTTGCCATAACCATTCAGCGCTTAGCTGTGGCCCACTTTGAATTGTTCTCTGTTTATTTAATATGTGCTTGTCTGGTGACCCCAGCTATATTATCCTTCTTCTGTGACAGAAACAGTGCTAACAGCTATTCTATGTTTACTCCCATGCAGTTTTGTACTCAGTGCTGCTGATTTCCTAGGAACTCAAGGAAATCTTATGAAATTCTCCTTTGGAATGTCTTATAACAACAAATACCAAACAAGGGGTAATTTGGTGAAATTTTTTGAGAGGCAATGCAATATCAAGGTAGGAGCTGCAGCCTAATATTCAGAATATCACAATTCCAGTCTCAACTCAACTCTTGCCATCTCTTTTGTTCTAGAGAAGTTACTTTAACCCCTCTAAGTTTCAGTTTTCTTCTCTGTAAAGTGGGAATAAGCCACATTTCAAGGACTTGCTATGAGAACTGGAGGTGAGATTGGGAATGAAGATGCTTTCTAGATTATAAAGTGCCATCATGTACAAGCGACTATATACTTCAGCATTTGTAGTTTTGTCATTAATCTTCACCTACAGTAAATGACATCTCTCAATTGTTTCATTTTCTCCGTGAAAACAAAACAAAACAAAACACATTGGTGGTCTACAAAGTTTCTTCTTATTTTAACACAAGACTCCATGAATTTCTCCTTATGGTGATCGTGAGAATGTGTGGGATTGGCTGGGGTGGCTGTGTAAGCCAGACCTTCCAAAGTGAGAACTGATGCCTTATATTCAAAGGGCTTCTCACTCACATCCCACTTGCCAGCCAAAAGGATCACATCTCATGTGGGGGCTGTTTGTGTCTTCAGGGAAGGGGTGGTGTGGTTATATGAAACGCGTTATCACCAGCGCAGATTGAGAAATGCCATTCTCCATGAGTTTATGATTCCAATGACTTTCTTTCCTGCATGGCGTATATCAACTCACAACTGTATGCTGATGTCTTTGAACATTTGCCACAAAAAGAAAAAAAAAATCTGAAGATAAACATTTTTTCACTTTCTTTCAAAGTGCAATTGTTTTTAAGATTACTTCCCCCATACCCCCAAACAAAAATTCCTTACATTTTTCTCTTCTTTTGACAAAGAAAGTGGGAATGAGGGCATGTTTAACAGAGATGGAGATGGAACAAACATATATTCACAAACTAACTGCTAAAATGCAGTTTTATTTTCTATCGAACAATAGCTCCAAGAGTGCTAAAAGGGTCTGGAGATGGCACTAGGTAAGAACGTGAATGTGTTTGTGACTCTATATTTCATGACCTTGCTGCAACTTCCTGTCTTGAGTATATTGAAGCAAAGTAGGCCATGAAATTGCAGAGGTTTGGCTTCTTCTCTAGGAAAGGTGGCAGTTGGAATTTTTACTACTAAAGTGCTCAACTACTGAGGACCTCTTTTCTTCAGAGAAAGTGGTTTTTAAATATTTAAAAATACCTAATTTCTTTCCAGATTTCCAGAAATGTAAAAGCTAAATGGAAAGATGAAAAGAGTTGAACTGACTTTGGGGAGCACAGCATCCATGAGTACAAACCATTTTTCTCTGAGTTATCTTTTGAAGCACAGATTATTTCACAAATTATTCAACTACTTACCAGCAAACTGTACTGGCTTCAAAATATCTATAAAAAATAGTTGACCTTCTGTGCTCTGGATTTCATGATCCTCCATAGTTTTTCTCCAAGCAACTACCTTTCTGGTCATATTCCTTTCTCTAATCCTCTAGACATTCCGCGTTTGGCCATACAAGTCTCTCATCATTTTCTTCAACTACTAAGCAAGTTAACACATCCTAGACTTTTGTTCCTAGTGTTCCGTCAGTTTGGAACAGTCTTGTAGTTATTGAAATCTTTATTTGTTCTTTAATTTCCCATTGAAATGTCATTTCCCCCACAACATTGCTCTTGAGCTTCCAAATGGAATATTTATCCCATATTTCATGTTATGAAAGTTTGTTATTTATACCATTATTCGGTATTTTATTCGAGCTTGCCTAGAAGTTATGAAGCATCTGTTTTCCCTCTTTGATCATAAGCAAGTTGAAGACAAAAATGTTTTTCAGTGTTGATTTCCTTGGCCCCGTTTAAATGCCTAGTGCTTCATAAACAAGTTGTGAATGGATGAATAGAAGAATGGATGGATGGATGAATTAGGAAATAGCATAAACTGGTGTAATAAATTATGAATTCATAGTCTTTAACTTGTCTGAAAATGATTGCTTGACACCATTGCAGTGTATGTCCGTTAGTTAAATGTCTGTTAGTTTTATTTTTATGCATTTCACAGCCTTTCATTTGAGGAAGACTCTTTCATCAATTTCATAGTAATCTGCCTGGTCCATGAGGCTCAGATGAAGCTTACTCATACTCAAATTTAGGCACACGATCCAGGCCTAATAGAGTATTCCTTTCACTGCAGGGCAGGGACTGGTTCGGGGGTGGAAAGAGGTTCCAAGCTGGAACAATTCAATTTTTCTCCAAGACACTGAACAAAGTTAGTGGGGGAGACTCTTTTCTGGGGGATTTTGAGTATAAAGTTGATGTGAGCTGGAGCTACTGCAACCTTTGTTCCCACCAGCAGGGGAAAAAGTAGAGTCAAAGGAAGGAAAGAAAAATAATTATGATGATGGTGTTTGAATCATTAGACCTAGCCAAGCCTATACCTCATTTCCCAGGATGTGAGTAGACACATCCCATTATTTATTTATTTTTTACATTATTTTAAATTCAATTACGATTACTTCTAAAAGCAAAATAATTCTAACACAGGAATATTCAAATAAATTGTCCCAATAGTGTCACTTTTTTTCTAATAAACAATTGTATCTCTGAGGAAAATCATTGTAGTCAATGGGAAATCTAGCCAGCTATTAAAGAAAAACAATTGTCAAAACTAAGTTGTATAACAATCTATAACTCTATGCCTTTGTCTTAACTCTGCAAGTCCTTATTGATTCAATCTTTTTTTTTTCCCAAGCCTGCTACTTCTTTCTCCCTCTACTGCCACACCTATGACACAATTCATCACCTTCCCTCACTCCACACCAAGAGCAGCCTCCAACTGGACTCTTATCCTCTAATCCCTTCACAGTTGGTCCTCTGCTCAAGGCCAGGAAGGTCTTGCTTAAAGAGTCTCATGTCAATCCTTTATTTGAATCACATGTCATTGTCTCCTGTTATTCTCAGAAGAAAGTCCAAATTCCTCAGCTTAATTGACAAGTTTCTCCTTTCTGTCCATTGTTGTCTCTTTCAACTCCCCCTTGCCTTCCTTGCTTCAACCATACTGACTTTAAAAATCAAATTTCTCAGTGCATCATAATCTTTCTTCATTATAGGATTTTGCATAGTCTGTTCTCAATTACTCTTTAAAATGGCTCCTTCTCCTTTGGAGTGAGTTGAATAACGCCTCCCAAAAATTCATGTCCATCTGGAACCTCAGAATATGGACTTATTTGGAAATAAGGTCTTTGCAGAAGTAATTAGAGTAGAGATAGAGATTATATTGGATGAAGACGGGCATTAAATCCAATGACACTGTCCTTATAGGGGACAGAAAGGGACATAGAGAGACACAGAGGAAAAGGTCATATGAAGACGGAGTCAGAGACTAGAGTGATGTATCTGCAAGCCAAACAACCCCAAGCAAAGACTGCCCACAACCCACAGAAGCTGGGGAAAAGGCATGGAACAGCCTTTCCTCAGAGGCTCCAGAAGAAACAATCTGTGTACACATTGATTTTGGATTTCTGGCATCCTGAACTCTCAGCATACTGTTGCTTTAAGCCACCCTATTTGTGTGACTTTGTTATGGCAACCATAGGAAACTAAAACAACTTTCTTCAGGTGTCACTGTCTATGGTGATACATTCTATACCACTAGATTAAATCAAATGTCCCTTGATGTGTTGCCATAGAATCCTCTACTTTTTCCACCTCAGTATGTTTAATTTTCTGTTTGCTTGTCCTCTAGTAGGCTATACCACATGGGGCTCTCTCTTTCACTGTTTTGTGCCTAGGACCCATCGAGGTGCCCAGTAAGGACAGGTTTCCATAGCATGCTTTCATGGATTTTCTATATCATAGAAAATCTTTTGTTTCTTTGGCACCTAGTAAAGTGACTGAGATATAACAAATGCTCCGTAAATGTTTACTCAGTAATGGTTTCTGTCAGTTGATTGTGTTGTCAGCTGTAGTACAACCTATTGACTGTGGTTCCCACAAATCCTGGTCCTTACTAAGGAGTGGAGAGCTCATGCAGAGGGGATTCTATTTGTAGAGCCCTTAAAAATTCCATAATTCTCTCTTATGCATAGCCGAAGGTGACTGCAAAAACCCTCTGAAGAATGTTTAGGTAAGCAGATGTACTTATCTCCAATTTACAGGGGCAGGGGATGGGGAGCTGAATCTTATACCTAGGGAATGACCATAGAACTGAGAAGTTCTAATTCTGAATCCACCATTCCTGCCACTGAATCCTAAGACCCTTATTAATATTGAGATAAAAACATTCTAATCCTTCAGTTATCCATTTAAACAATTTTTTTTGAGATGGAGTTTCGCTCTTTTTGCCCAAGCTGGAGTGCAGTGGTGTGATCTCGGTTCACTGCAACCTCTGCCTCCTGGGTTCAAGCAATTCTCTTGCCTCAGCCTCCCAAGCAGCTGGGATTACAGGCACAGGCCATCACGCCCAGCTAGGTTTTTTTTTTTTTTTTTTCTGGTAAGTTTAGTAGAGACGTGGTTTCACCATGTTGGCCAAGGTGATCTTGAGCTCCTGACCTCAGGTGATCCACCCACCTCGGCCTCCCAAAGTACTGGGATTACAGGTGTGAGCCACTGTGCCCAGCTACATAATTCTTTTAGTGATCCTTGTGATAGGTAAAGGGAAGGCTGTTGGGAGAATTTAAGCAAGATGACAGGGAGTATAGGGCGGTGGGATTCTAAGGGCATAAATCCCAGGGAAATCTCAAGTGGCAGCAGACAGCTATGGTTTTTGAATGAGCTCTTATTAGTCTTCTTGGCCCTTTCTGAATGTGTCCTACCTCATTAGAAATATATTATGGAGCCAGCAAACCAGTAGGTGATATGAAAACTAAATGGACAAAGAGGTGGAGGAAGGACTGGAGAGTGCATACTTGTGCTAAATAAGACAAGAGGGAATGCAATTGTGCATTATGATGAATAAGTAGTCTACAAAAGCCATGGGGTTGGTAGACGCTGAGAGCAAGAGCAGTTGAGAGTGAAAAGCAGAGCACTCTGGGAATGGAGAGGCAGTCAAAAATAGCAACATGTTCTTGCTTTCAAAATTTCCACTTGAGGGGCATTTGGAGGCTAGTCAGGCCTGGGATTTCCAGATTTCTTTGAGATAAATAAATGATGTTTGCTCTCTTTGTGTGTGGATGCTGAAAGAAGAAAAACCTTTTTGTATTAGTAAAACAAACAAACAAACAAAAAAAAACCATAGAATGTGTTGAAGCAGTATCTGTTCTTTGGGGATGGAAAAACACAAGACAGTGTGTATGTTAAGTAGTTCCAAGCAGGAGGCGCAGAGGAGTCTCCACACATTTTTACTCTGGGTGGTACACTATGTGACTAAATGCATCGGCTTTGCAGTTAGACTGACTTAGCACAAATCTTGAATCTATTACTATTTCACTTGTGTAGTCTTGGACAAGTTACTCCACTTCCCTGGGTCCCAGAATTCTCATCTATAAAATGCGGACAAATGATATACATAATTCGTAGGTAAGAGTAAAGGGAATTATGATGTAAATGATGTAGAATAGTGCACAGCACACAATAAGCACTCGATACATATACACCCTTAGTTTTAATATCTATTTTATGTGGACTTAGCCATAAAAGTAGAAAGGTAAGAGAATAATATATGTAAAAGTCAAATGCTCAGACTGTTGGGACAGGCAGACCCTTCCCCTCATTGACGGCTCACTACTGGGGAGTGATTTAACTTCTATAAGCTTAATTTCCACTTTGGTAAGATAGGATAAGATGACAATAGAATCTTTCTCATAGATTGTTGTGTCATATGAAGCACTTGCTTGATTTTCTGGCACATAGTACAAGGTGTACAAATAGAAGCTGTTATTATTACAGAGTTGGAATTAGGCATTGGCTGTGAAACCAGAATGCTTTAGTAAAATATAATATGTTAAGCAGTGAAGATTTTTATTCCATGGGCCACCAAAAGAATAAGTTGATTTAATTCAGCCCTTTAAAGAAAAACAAGCAAAAAGCAAACCAACCAGCCAAACAGCAACAACAACAACAAAGCAAAGAAACAATCTTGCTGATAGAAAGTATTGTGTTTTTTATTACAAGGTAAAGCATATTTCTGTGCATGTGTGTGTGTGCGTGTTTCTCTCTGTGTACCAAAATGATAGCAATGTTTTTTTTTAATCAGATTTTATTTGGGGATGGTACCAAAAATGAGATTGCACAAACTTCTTTATGTACCTTCAAGGTATTATCTTTGACCAAGAGAACTTTTGATCTCCAGAGTCAGTGTGATAAATGCAGTTACTTGTTAGTGTAGTCATTGGAAATCTATATAATTTTGGAAAACTTTAAGAGAAAAGTATGAGGGTAAGAAGATTACTAAAATATTTCACAAATTTTGGCTTTCAGTTGTATCTAAAATCATAAATTCAATTTAGAACATCTAATGACTGAGGTACAATCACTAAGGCAAAAAGTTGTTGACAAAGATACCCTTTGAGGTGGCTTAAAATCTATGCTAAGAGGCAGGGATGAGAAAAGATAACTAGTGCTTCAATAAGCATGAGTGTGTGTGGGAAGGGGGGTTGAGGAGCTGAGAATTTTTCTCTGTTTAATTCTTACCACAAGCCTCTGAGGTATGTAATATGGTTGTGATTTAAGTCCAGATATTTTTATTCTAATAGACTATGACTTAAATCCCAGCACTACCACCTTCTAATTGCATAAACCTGAGCATCATAAGCCTCCATGTTGTCACTTATAAATTGGGGTTAATAAATCTGTTTTCCTGGTTTCTTGCCAGAATTATGTAAAACAATAAATGTAAAGATGCTCGCACAATACCTGGCACAGAGTACTTGGTCAACAAAAGAAAGTTGTTATTCTTGTTGTTATCAATTTTTGCAGAATAAAAATTATGGCTCTAAGAGAAGGCAAAAGCTGTCCAAAACTTGAAATCTTAACTGACAGAGAATTTGGCAAGATGATATAAAATCCATGTTATTCATAGGCGCTACCAAGTTTCTCAATTCTCCCTCCACAAGCCACACTTTGGAATCTCAAGAGCTCACTCACCCACCTCCTCATGCTGTCACGCTTAACATCCTCCTTCCCAATAAGAACTGCAAGAATTACTGCCACATGTGTAATATTTACCATGTGGCAGCTTTTGTGTAAAAAAAAAAATACCCCCCAGTGGCTTAACACACAATTATAGACTGAAGCAGGTTGGCAGAAGGGTCAGGATTGATGGTGGTGAAGAAAGGCTGTGCTTTATGAAATTACTCCAAATCCCATGTTATCGTGTACTCAGCAGGCAGACAGGAAAAGAAAAGAGTTTGGAGATTTCGGGGGAGATTCTTATGGGCCAGGTCTCAAAATGATACCACTTTCTCCTTCTATTGCCTAGATCTCAGTCCCATGAAAAAACTTAACTGCAGGGAAGTATGGGCGATGTGGTATTTAGCTGGGTACCCCAGCAAAAGTCTGGGGTGAACAAGTTGCTAGTGTCTGCAACAACAGCCGACCTCCCCCTGCCCATCACTATTCACACACATGGAGACATGCACTCTTATAGGGGAATGGCCTGAAGGAGGTGACATGAAAATCTTGGCCATAACATTAATGAAGAAAACAAACAACAAAATCAATCTAATATTTATTTTTCGTGTGAGCATCAGCTACTGATGCAGTAGCTGAGACGCAGTAGATGAGAGATGTACATCAATTACAAACAGGCATGGCTTTTATCCATCAATTATGTTTCTAGGTACTTATCTGAAGTAAATAAGTGGAAAACATAGAAAGATATATGTAAAAGATGCTCATTACAGCATTATTGGAATAGGGAAACCATAGATTAAAATGTACAACAATAGAGGATTGATTATATAAATTGTGGTGCATTTATACAATGTAGCACTCTGTAGCCTTTAAATGTAAAAAAGTGTTTTCACATACACTTATATGACAAGTTGCCAAATACCAAATATAATACATTCTATGCAATCATCTGAGCCACTGTGTGCTGCCTGCGCTATGTGAAGTCTATGCTGTGAAGCTGAACAGCACAGCAACCCTGGAAATATCTATAGCTATCTTTATATTTATATCTCTATATAGAGACTCCTCCTGTTCCTATCCAGTAGATAGTTCTTACAAACTTAGGGAGCAAATAGAATAACATCTTTTTAATTTTACCAGATTAATTACTGAAGTTCCCATATACCTCAATTGCAGAAAATTCAGAATATCCTCCATGATGCACTTCTAGCCCTCTGAGAAGTTCAAGAAAATGGAAGGTGTGAGGAGAAGCAATGGATCAGTTTGGCTTCCACTCTTGGTGGGGCGAGGGGAGTAAACCACAGTACACTGTCTCCCAGGGGAGTCACTGGCACCTAGTGTGAGAGATGGTGTTGGTCTTCTGCCACTCTGGCATCCTGCATAGCCCACCATGAAGCCCTGGAACTGTACCCTCTTTCTTCACAGGGGATCCGCCTGAGTAATGGCCAGCTTTCCTCTAAATTCTCAAAGCAGAAATTGTTGGATTGCATTTACTGTCACTTAATAAAGGTATAACTCACTAATTCCTCTGAGGGAGCATTCCCTCAATGACTCTCAGGCAATTTTCCTTTTTAAGAAAGACTCTTTAAGAGATTTCAAAGTGTACTCACATGAGTCCTTCCAGAAGGATGAGAAAGAAGAAATTCCATCCATAATTATGGGTTACTGTACCTCTGACACTAGAAAATAAGTGATACAAATTTTATAAATGTAGAATGAATACATATGCACTTATAGAAAACATTTCATTTCCTTCATATAAATGTGTCTATTTGCATATAAAGTTTTATATGTGACCTACATATAATCTATAAAATCTGTATAGATATGTATGAAAAAAAGAGAGGGATGTCTGGAAGGAAGGTCCCAAAATAGTATCAGTTGTCTGTAATGGTGATGTTGTTTTGCTCATTTAACTTATTTATTTATAAATATATTATTTATTTTGAATATATAACTCATAAAATCCCATTCCTTGCATTTCTATATGCTATATAATGCCTTAATTTAGCATCATGTGTAGGTGTGTTTGCATGTTTATGGACTCCTATTTTAGTAAATCCTTGTTTAAGCTTGTTTTCGCTGTCCTAGGTGAAAAGTCTTAGGACACAAATTATTAAGAGTTGTATGTTAGTGCTTAAAGTTAACGCAAATTGGGCCTCTGGAAGGATCTGGGTGAAATGCAGTTAGTTACGTTCTTCTCTAAGCAATTTTAATTCTATGTTACCTTCTTTTTCTCAGTGACAGCCATGTATCTGTTCATTAGGCGTCTCTCTATTCCTCTCTCCTTCATTGAAAAATGTTGGTAATCGGTGTTGGTGGCATTACCATTATGTCTTTGGGAATTATTTCACTTGTTCCTGATTCCATAAACCAGTGTCTAATCATAATGGCTAAAGGCCTGCAGGTGGCGTATCTGCAAGCACATGGCTCCAGAGAAATGGAAGTTCTGGGTTAGAGGTAGAGGTTGGGTCAGAACCTCTAGAGACAAGTGTCTTATAGTTCTACTGTCCCTTACAGAACCTTTGTCAAACTGAAGGTTTTGCCAAACTGAAATGACCTGAATTATTTTGTTGATTATAAATTAACCTGCTTCTTTTAGGGCCTGGAGTATCTCATAGTTCTCTCTTTCCAAGGAAATTTTCAAAATATTTCAAACATAGAAAATTAAGGCCAACGCCAAGAAAATTTGTCACTGTTTAATGTACCTGAAGCAATAAAAATAAAAGGTTTCCTGTTGGCTCTAAGTTAAAAAAGAAAATCCTTCCTTAGCAAGCAGTCCACGGCGAGCTGTGAAGGAATGAGAATGCTATTTGGTGGAAGGCTCCAGTGACGTGGAAGGATGTTTAGGTGACTGTGTTCAATAGATTTTGCTTGACTCCCTCTCCCACATGGGAGAGTTGCCTTTAAAGCACATTATTTTGTTATCAAAGCTAGAAGCAGTGTCACTGAAGTGAGACTCAGATTTCAAACCCCTCTACTTTGAACATGAAGGGTCTCTAGGTGACCTGACTTCTGACTGAAGCTTTAGGGAATCCTAAGCCTTCCTTTGAGTCCAGGCTGAGACAGATAGGGCTGATTTGCAGAGATCCTCACCTCATTTCGTGAAGTTTCGATTCAGCTCAATGTGGGCCTGGACAAACGTTCCCTTTCCCACCATCCCCTGGCTGTGAGCTGATGCTGACTTGAGTCCTCTACTGACTTAAGCATATTTTTAAAAATTAAAAACAAGCTTTGATCCCTAATACAAAATTGCACAGTAAATCCTCACTTATCAGTACCAATAGGTTCTTGGAAACAGTCACTTTAAGTGAAATCACATGTAACAAACCATTTTTTTCTCATCAGTGTTACAATGTTAAACAAAATGATGTTATTTTGAAGACCTGCTGTATGTAACTACATTTCATCACTTAACTGCTGACATTGAAAACTTACATCAAGTAACTTCTTTGTCAAAAAGTTAAAAGACAGTATAATTAAAAGATTGAAAATAAAATATACCCACACTATCACCACACAGACACACACACATAGACACACACACACAACTTGTTTTTGTGTGCAGCATGCTGCACAGTAGCATTTGATGTACAGGTGCTCCAAAACTTATGATGGTGTTATGTCCTGACAAACTCATAGTGTGTTAAAAATATTATAGTTGGAAAGTGCTTTTAATACATCCAGCTTACAGAGCATCATAGCTTAGCCTAGCCTACCTTCAATGTGCTCAGAACACCTACTTTAGCCTACAGTTGGGCAAAACCATCTGGTAACACAGTACTAAAGAGTAGGGGTTGCTTATCCTCCTGATCATGTGGCTGATTAGGAGCTGTGTCTCCCTGCCTCTGCCTAGCACTGTGAGAGAGTAATATTCTGCATATCCCTAGCCTGGAAAAAGACCACAATTCAAAATTTGAAATGTGGCTTCTGTAGAATGCATATTTCTTTCACACTTTCATAAAGTCAAAAATTTTTAAGTTGAGCCATTATAAATTGAGGATCATCCATATTAATATGTTGTTAATATGTTAATATTTTATATGCATAAATATATATTCTTAATCTTCAGTATTTATTATTAGCTATTGAGGCTAAAATAATGTACTGTAACCATTTCTGCTTATCCTCCATTTTGTTGGTATTTACTTTGCTTTCAAACTAATCAGAATTCATGGCTGAAAAGGAGGCAAGGAAGAATTTCAGCTGAAGAAATTTGAGGGTGGCCAGACAGATATTTGGGTGTGAAGGGAAGGTATAGCCTAGTAATCTTCAAATCTCATTTATTCCTGTAGGCACCGCTCTTTCCAAGATACTTTTTTTAATCTCCACCTAATTAGTTAGCACAAGTTTCAGGAAGATTCTATAAAGATATTCTCAACTTCTTAAAACTCTATTTTGAAAGACATATTCTTATGTCTGTATCTCTAACATTTTAAAATAATAAGCGACACACATGCACACACTATTTGGGATCAAAAGCCCAACTTACATCACTGTTTTGGGTAAATTCCTCCTCTACTTATAAGGAAAAATATCTCATTTGTAGGAATTCATGTAGCTTTGGAAAAATTTCACCATATCTTATGGGAAACAATTTTTCTATTAGCCTAAGATTTCAAAACCTCAAAAGTTTTTATCCTTGTTTCCTAAAAAATATCTTAGGAAAGCAACTGTAATAGTATCTAGAAGCCAAAAGATTCAGTTAAGTCCTCTCACAGAACTCAGAAAGCAATATTAATTTGATTTTTGGGGGGAGTACAGTAGAGGAAGGCACATATCACAGATTTTTGACAAGGCTTTGTCATTTTTCATCTGTGTACATGTATTATAAAAAGCACCTTCCCTCATTGCTTGTTTTTGTCAGGTTTGTCAAAGATCAGATGGTTGTAGAAGTGTGGTGTTATTTCTGAGGACTCTGTTCTGTTCCATTGGTCTATATATCTGTTTTGGTAGCAGTACCATGCTGTTTTTGTTACTGGAGCCTTGTAGTATAGTTTGAACTCAGGTAGTGTGATGCCTACAGCTTTGTTCTTTTTGCTTAGGATTGCCTTGGCTATACGGGCTCTTTTTTTGTTCCATACAAAATTTAAAGTAGTTATTTCTAATTCTGTGAAGAAAGTCAATGGTAGCTTGATGGGGATGGCATTGAATCTATACATTACTTTGGACAGTATGGCCATTTTCACGACATTGTTTCTTCCTATCCATGAGCGTGGAATGTTTTTCCATTTGTTTGTGTCCTCTCTTATTTCTTTGAGCAGTGGTTTGTAGTTCTCCTTGAAGAGGTCCTTCACATCCCTTGTAAATTGTATTCCTAGGTATTTTATTATCTTCGTAGGAATTGTGAACGGGAGTTCACTCATGATTTGGCACTCTGTTTGTTACTGGTGTATAGGAATGCTTGTGATTTTTACACTTTAATTATGTATCCTGAGACTTTGCTGAAGTTGTTTATCAGCTTAAGGAGATTTTGGGCTGAGACAATGGGGTTTTCTAAATAAATCATGACATCTGCAAACAGAGACAATTTGACTTCCTCTCTTCCTATTTGAATACTCTTTATTTCTTTCTCTTGCTGAGTGCCCTGACTAGAACTTCCCATACTATGTTGAATAGGAGTGGTGAGAGAGGGCATTCTTGTCTTGTGCCAGTTTTCAAAGGGAATGCTTCCAGCTTTTTCCCATTCAGTATGATATTGAGTGTGGTTTGTCATAAATAGCTCTAATTATTTTGAGATACGTTCCATCAATACCTAGTTTATTGAGAGTTTTTAGCACGAAGAGGTGTTGAATTTTATTGAAGGACTTTTCTACATCTATTGAGATAATCATGTGGTTTTTGTCATTGGTTCTGTTTATGTGATGGATTGCATTTATTGATTTGCATATGTTGAATGAGCCTTGCATCCCAGTGATAAAGCCAACTTGATCATGGTGGATAAGCTTTTTGATGTTCTGCTGGATTCCCTATTTAATAAATGGTGTTGGGAAAACTGGCTAGCCATATGCAGAAAACTGAAACTGGACCCCTTCCTTACACTTTATACAAAAGTTAACTCAAGATGGATTAAAGACTTAAATGTAAGTCCTAAAATCATAAAAATCCTAGAAGAAAACCTAGGCAATACCATTCAGGACATAGGCATGGACAAAGACTTCATGACTAAAACACCAAAAGCAATGGCAACAAAAGCCAAAATTGACAAATGGAATCTAATTAAACTAAAGAACTTCTGAACAGCAAAAGAAACTATAATCAGAGTGAAAAGGTAACCTACAGAATGGGAGAATTTTTTTTTTTTTTTGAGACGGAGTCTTGCTCTGTTGCCCAGGCTGGGTGCAGTGGTGCACTCCATTATCCTGCCTCAGCCTCCTGAGTAGCTGGGACTACAGGGGCCTGCCACCACGCCGGTTAATTTTTTGTATTTTTTTAGTAGAGATGGGGTTTCACCGTGTTAGCCAGGATAGTCTCGATCTCCTAACCCCATGATCTGCCCGCCTTGGCCTCCCAAAGTGCTGGGATTAGAGGTGTGAGCCACTGCACCCAGCCAAAAATTTTTGCAATCTATCCATCTGACAAAGGGTTGATATCCAGTATCTACAAGGCACTTAAACAAATTTACAAGAAAAAAAAAACCCCATCAAAAAGTGTGTGAAGGATATGAACAGACAGTTTTCAAAAGAAGACATTTATGCAGCCAACATACATATGAAAAAAAGCTCATCATCACTGGTCATTAGAGAAATACAAATCAAAACCACAATGAGATACCATCTCAGGCCAGTTAGAATAGTGATCATTAAAAAGTCAGGAAACAACAGTTGCTGGAGAGCATGTGAGAAAGAGGAATGCTTTTACACTGTTGGTGGGATTGTAAATTTTTTCAACCATTGTGGAAGACAGTGTGGCGATTCTTCGAGGATCTAGAACTAGAAATACCATTTGACCCAGCAACTCCATTACTGGGTATATATCCAAATGATTATAAATCATTCTACTATAAAGACACATGCACACGTATGTTTATTGCAGCACTATTCACAATAGCAGAGACTTGGAGCCAACCCAAATGCCCATCAATAATAGACTGGATAAAGAAAATATGGCACATATACACTATGGAATACTGTGCAGCCATAAAAAAGAATGAGTTCATGTCCTTTGTAGGGACATGGATGAAGTTGGAAACCATCATTCTCAGCAGCCAACACAGGAACAGAAAACCAAACACTGCATGTTCTTACTCATAAGTGGGAGTTGAACAATGAGAACACATGGACACAGGGAGGGGAACATCACACACTGGGGCCTATTGGGAGTTGGGGAAAGAGGTGGGATCGCATTAGGAGAAATACTTAATGTAGATGATGGGTTGACGGGTGCAGCAAACCACTATGGCACGTATATACCTGTGTAACAACCCTGCACGTTCTGTACATGTATCCCTGAACTTAAAATATAATAATACCAAAAAAATTTTAAAAAGCACCTTCTTTGCCTTTTTATGCTTCTGATTTAGGATGTTAATGCTACTTAGTGTGACTGTACCAGTTGTGTTGTCTGTATTATCTTCTTTTGAATTTTGTGAACTACTCTTACTGAATGAGAACAAGAAAAGCGACAGCCCTCTCTCTGATTTTTCTCTAGAGAGACACCTAGTTTCAAATTCTAGCAGAACAGATGGTTCAGAGCTCTTGATGGTCACTGCCTATGCACTTTCTTTTAATGACTACTGTAAGTAAATGTCAAAATGTCTTGTTCATTCAGAGATTAAAATGGTTCTGCACAGTCAAGAGGCAACTTGACTTCATGACTAAAACACCAAAAGCATTATTCTACTTGGTAGAAGGATGCTTATTCTCCAAAGGCCTGGGCTCAACTCCTGGGTCTGTGAATTCATAGTTACTGGTTCTTAGGCTAGTCCTTCCACCCCTCTTAAATTGGGTTTCCTTAACTGTAAAGAACCAAGCACAGTACTTCTCTGAATGTGTGGAAAGTGATAAGAATCAAATAAAAAATAATGAATTAAAATAAAAACAGTGTATCAAAATGTGTGGGTTTATGTTAAAGCAGAAATCACTATTAGAAAAAACTGATAAAAGTAATGATCTAAGCATTTATCTTAAGGATATTGAAAAAGATAAGAAAATTAAACACAAATTAATAGAAGAAAAAAGCATAAGAATCAGAGCAAAAACCATTGAAAAAGGAAACCAACAAAATAGAGATTATGAGAACCTAAAACTAATTCACTAAAAAGAGTAATAATATTGTCAAACCTCTATCTAAGTCGATCAAGCAAAAATAAAGAAAGCAGAAATTAACCATATCAGTAATAAATGAAGGGACAGCTTTAGATCCTCCAGCCATTAAATGTTTAACAAGGATATATAATAAACAACTTTATGAGTATAAATTTGTCAATATAATTTTGTCACACAAAATCATATAACTAAACAATTGCAGTATTGATATAAGAAGAACTTTAAAATATGGGCAGTTCTATAAAGGATTTTTAAAACCACTTAATTTGTATTAAGTGAATTGTCTTGGCGTCTGTGTTGAAAATTGATTTTCAACATTCCAACATGAATGTGTTGGTTTATTTCTGAACTCTTGATTCTGTTCCGTGGATCTATATATCTATTTTTATGCCAATAACATGCCTTGGTTACTGTTTCTTTGTAATAAGTTTTGAAATAGAAGTGTGAATCCTACTTTGTTCTTCTTTTTCAAGAATGTTTTAGCTGTTTAAGGTTTTTTGCTGTTTCATATGAATTTGAGAATAGGCTGTCCCACTACAGTAAAATAAATAAATAAATAAAAAGCTGTTAAATTTTTTATAGGGATTGTATTGAATCTGTAGGTCATTTTTTGGTAACAAACATCTTAACAATATTGTCTTCCTACCCATGAACATGGAATGTCTTTTCACTTAGTAAGATCTTCTTTAATTTATTTCATCATTGTTTTCTAGTTTTTAATGTACAAGAATTATACTTCTTTTGTTAAATATACCCTAAGTAGTTTATTGTTTATGATACTATTGTAAAAAGTATTATTTTATTAAATTCATTTTTTATTGTTCATTGCTAATATATAGAAATATAACTAATTTCTTTGTATTGATGAGGAATCCTGAATTTGTTTATTACTTCTAATAGTTGTGTGTGTGTGTGTGTGTGTGTGTGTGTGTATGCATGTATGTTGATGCATTAGAAGTTTCTAGGTACAAGCTTATGTAATCTGTACATAATCTACACAGAGATAGTTTTATTTTTTCTTTCAAAACTGTATGCCTTTTATTTTTTCTTCTTACCTAATTGCCCTGGCTAGAATTTCCAGTAGAATGTTTTATAAATGGTGAGAGCAGATGTCCTTGTCTTGTTCTTGGTGAGCATAAGCATTCAGTCTTTCACCATTTAGTGTGGTTAACTATGGGTTTAGGATAGATGGTCGTTATCAGGTTGAGCAAGTTTCCTTCTATTCCTAGTTTGTTGAGTGCTTTTGTCAGGAATAGGTGTTGATTTGTCAAATGCTTTTTATGTGCATATTGACATGATCATATGGTTTTTGTCCTTTATTCCATTAATATGGTATATTACATGGTTTGATTTTCATACATTGAGCTAACCTTGCATTTTTGAGGTAAATATCACTTGATCATTTTATATAATACTTTTTATATGTTGTTCAGTTCAGTTTTCTAGTATTTTGTTTATGACTTTTTTTGGGGGATGGTCTTTTCACAGGGCATATTGTTTTGTTGTTTTCTTTTCTTATGATGTCTTTGGTATGAGGATCAGGGTAATGCTGGCCTCATAGAATGAGTTGTAAATGTTATCTTTTCTATTTTTTGGAGGAGTTTGTCAATGATTGGGGTTAAATCTACTTTATTTATTTATTAGTTATTTATTTGTTGAGACAAAGCCTGGTTCTATTGCCCAGGCTGGAGTGCAGTGGTGCCATCTCCACTTCCATGCACTGCAACCTCCCCCTCCCAGGCTCAAGGCATCCTCCCATCTCAGCCTCCTGACTAGCTGGGACTACAGGCATGCAACACTATGCCTGGCTTTTGGTATCTTTTGTAGAGACAGGGTTTCGCCATCTTGTCTCAAGCTCATGAGCTCAGGCAATCCTCCTGTCATGGCCTCCCAAAATGCTGGGATTATAGGCATGAGCTATCGCCTGTGGCCAAGTCTACATTGAACATTTGGTAGTCTTTTGTCAGTAAAGCCATCTGGATCTGAATTTTCCTTTGTGGAGAATTTTTGGATTAGTAACTCAATTTCTTTACTTGTTATAATTTTATTTAAATTTCCTATTTCGTTTTGAGTCAATTTTGGCATTTCTTTTTTTGTAGGAATTTGTTCATTTCATCTACATTTTCTAATTTGTTGGCATACAATTACTCAGTCTTCCTTTAAAATCCTTTATATTTTTCTTAGCTTGGGAGAAGAGTCTCTTCTTTCATTTTTGATTTTAGTTATTCATGTTTTTTTGGCTGTTGTTCTTGGTCAGTGTAGCTAATGGTTTGGCAATTTTGTTGATATTTTTCAATGAGCCAACTTTTGCTTTTGTTTTCCATTGTTTCCATTCTCTCATTAATTTTCACTCTAATCTTTTATTTGTGCTTTAGGTGTAGATTACTCTTCTTTTTCTCGTTTCTTAAGGTGGAAGTCTAGGGTGTTGATGTGAGAATTTTCTTTTTAAAACACACAGTCATTTATAGGTATAAATTTTCCTTTAAACACTGGCTTTGTTACATTTCATAAGTTTTGTATATTGTATTTTTGTTTTCTTTCATTTCAAAATATTTTCTAATTTTTCTTTGGTTTTCTTTATTAACCCTCTGGTTATTTAGTAGTGTGTTGTTTAATTTGCACACATTTGTGAATTTTCCAAGTTTTCTTTTCTCATTGGTTTCTAATTTAATTCTGTTACAGTCAGAGAAAACACCTTATAAGATTTTAATTCTTTGTAATTTATTAAGGCTTGTCTTATGGCCAAGCACACAGACTATTCTACAGAATATTTCATGTGCACTTGAGAAGAAAGTGCCCTGTACTGTTGTTTGGTGGTATCTACTAGATTTTAGTCTTTCTATATTTTTAATTTTTTTAATGAGTGCTATAAGGATAACTATACACATATCTAATTAATTATAACCTATTTAATATCATTAGTTAATATTATAGCAATATAAAATGTAGAAATCTTCAATTCACATAGCTTTTTTAAAATTTCCCTTATCACTGAACTTTACACTTCAGTTGTCATATTTATTACATTGACATATGTTGAAAATTCCAGATGACAGCATTGTAATTTTTGCTTTAAACAATTATATGTATTTTAAAGTATTTCAGGGGAAAATAATCTTTTATATTTACCCAATTATTTAACTTTTCTGGCTTTCTTCCTTTATTTGCAAAAACTCAAGTTTCCCCCTTTATTTTTGCCTTTAGCCTGAAGAACTTACTTTAGCATTTCTTGTAGAACGAGTTTGTTGGCAACAACTTCTCGTAATTTTTCTTCATCTGAAACTATCTTAATTTTGCCTTTATTTCTGTAGAATGTTTTTGTTATATATAGAATTCTATAATGATAGTTCTTTTATGTCAGCAGTCTAAAAGTGTTTTTTACTATTTTCTGGTCTCCATAATTTCTACACATCAGACACTACAAACCATGAGCACTCAAGCAACATACTGGTAGAAAATATCCACAGTACAGATTTCTGAAAATAAACTTGTATCCAAGTTATATAAAAAATTTTAACAACTCAGTAATAAAAATACAAATAATAATACAGTTTGGTGAAAAATTTTGAATACATTTTTAATAAAGACATATTACACATGACAAATAAGCAAATAAATGTGTTCAACATCATTAGATATTTAATGAAATACAAATTAAAACCAAACAAATAACTAAAATTGAAAGAAATGAAAAAGCAAAATATTGGCAAGGGTGTGGAATGAAACTCTGAACCTTTATTTATAGAAGTATAAAATGGCACATACACTTTGGAAAACTTTTAGTTTATTTTAAATTTAAATATGTATTTGCCCATGACCCTTCAATTTTACTGATAGGTATTCGCCTGAGAGGAATAAAACCATATGATTACATATAGATTGGAAAAACATTGTTCATAGTAGCTTTGTTGATCCAAGTCACAAACTGAAAACCAAGTAAATGTTCATAAGCAGGAAATGATTTAACAAATTATGGTATATTAATGAAATAAAAATTTATTCAACTACTGAGACACATTATTCTCACAAGCATGATGCTGAGGACTCTTTTAATCAAACAAAAAACGTATTTACCTTATATTTGTATGAGGTTCTGAATCAAGCAAAACTAATATATGGGGATAGACATTAGAAGCTTGGTTGTCTTTGCCAATCCAACAGAAATACAAAAGATTTTCAGAGATTATTTTGCACACTTCTATGCACACAAACCAGGAAATCTAGAAGAAATGGAAAAATTCCTGGAGACACACAAATTCCCAAGATTGAATCAGGAAGAAATTGAAAACCTTAACAGATCAATAACAAGTTCCAAAATGGAATCAGTAATAAAACACAAACCAACCAAAAAAAGCCCCAAACCAGATAGACTCACAGCCAAATTCTACCACACATACAAAGAAGAGCTGTAGGCCAAGCACACTGGCTCATGCCAACCCTTTTGGAGGCTAAGGCAGGAGGATTGCTTGAGCCCAGTACTTCAAGACTAGTCTTGGTAATACATTGAAACCGTGTCTCTATAAAAAACAATTAAAAATCAGTTGGGCATGGTGGCACAAGTACCTGTAGTCTCAGATACTTAGGAGGTTAAGGCAGGAAGATTGCTTGGATCCAGGAGGTCAAGGCTACAGTGAGCCCTGATTGTGCCATTGCATTCCACCCTGTGTGACACAGCAAGAGTCTGTCTTAAAAAAAAATCGCAGAAGAGCTAGTATAAATCCTACTGACACTATTCCAAAAATAGAGGAGGAGAGACTCCCTCCTAACATTATGTGAAGGCAGCATCATCCTGATAACAAAAGCTGGAAGACACACAACATAAAAAGGAAACTTTAGACCAGTATCACCGATAAGCATAGATGCAAAAATTCTTAACAAAATACTAGCAAACCAAATCCAGCAGCATACCATGATCAAATAGGCAACATTCCTATGATTCAAAGTTGGTTCAACATATGCAAATCAACAATTGTAATTCCCCATATATACAGAATTTAAGACAAAAACCATATGATTATCCAAATAAACCCAGAAAAAGTTTTCAATAAAATCCAACATCCTTGTATGATAAAAACCCTCAGTAAACTAGACATCAAAGGAACATACCTCATAATTATATGAGCCATCTATGAAAAACCCACAGCCAACATCATACTGAATGAACAAAAGCTGGAAACATGCCCCTTGAGCATTGGAACAAGACAAGGATGCCCACTCTCACCACTGTTATTCAATATAGTACAGGAAGTGCTAGCCAGAGAAATCAGGCAAGAGAAGGAAATAAAAGGCATCCACATAGGAAAAGAAGTCAAACTATCTCTCTTCACTGACGATATGATTCTATATCTAGAAAACACAGAGGAGTCCATCAAAAGGCTTCTAGAGCTGCTAAACTACTACAGTAAAGTTTCATGATACAAAATCAATGTGTAAAAATGAGTAGCATTTTTAAATTATACTTTAAGTTTTGGGATACGTGTATAGAACGTGCTGATTTTGTTACATAGGTACACATGTGTCATGGTGGTTTGCTGTACCCATCAACCCGTCATCTACATTAAGTATTTCTCCCAATGCTATCCCTCCCCTTGCCCCCCAACACCCCCACAAGCCCCAGTGTGTGATGTTCTCTTCCTTGTGCCCATGTGTTCTCATTGTTCAACTCCCACTTATAAGTGAGAACATGCAGTGTTTGGTTTTCTGTTCCTGTGTTAGTTTAATGAGAATGATGGTTTCCAACTTCATCCATGTCCTTGCAAAGGACATAAACTCATTCTTTTTTATGGCTGCATAGTATTCCACAGTGTATATGTGCCACATTTTCTTTATCCAGTCTATCATTGATGGGCGTTTGGGTTGCTTCCAAGTCTTTGCTATTGTGAATAGTGCTGCAATAAATGTACACGTTCATGTGTCTTTATAGTAAAATGATTTATAATCCTTTTTGTGTATACCCAGTAATGGGGTTGCTGGGTCAAATGGTATTTCTGGTTCTAGATCCTTGAGGAATCACCACACTGTCCTCCACAATGGTTAAACTAATTTACACTCCCACCAACAGTGTAAAAGTGTTCCTGTTTCTCCACATTCTCTCCAGCATCTGTTGTTTCCTGACTTTTTAATGATGGTCATTCTAACTGGCATGAGATGGTATTTCATTGTGGTTTTGATTTGCATTTCTCTAATGACCAGTGATGATGAGCTTTTATTCATGTTTTTGGCCACATAAATGTCTTCTTTTGAGAAGTGTCTGTTGTAATCTATCCATCTAAAAAAGGGCTAATATGCAGAATCTACAAGGACCTTAAACAAATTTACAAGAAAAAAACAACCCCATCAAAAAGTGGGCAAAGAATATGAACAGTAGCATATTTATACATCAAAAATGTTGAAGCTGAGTGCCAAGTTAAGAATGTAATCTCATTTACAGTAGACACACACACACACACACACACACACACACACACACACCCCTAGGAATACGGCTAGCTGTTAAAGGATGTTAAAGATCTCTGTAAAGAGAATTACAAAATAGGGTTAAAATAAATCAGAGAAGGAACAAATAAATAGAAAAACATCCCATTCTTATGGATTGGAAGAATGAACATCATTAAAATGGTCATGCTGCCCAAAGCAATCTACATATTTGATGCTATTACTATCAAATTACTAATGTCATTCTTCATGTAATTAAAAAAATCTTCTAAAATTAATAGAACCAAAAAGAGACCAAGTAGCCAAAGCATTTCTAAGCAAAAAGAACAAAGCTGGTGGCATCACGTTATCCAACTTCAAAGTATACTACAGGGCTACAATAATCAAAACATCATAGTACTAGTACAAAAACAGACATATAAATCAATGAAACAGAATAGAAAGCCCAGAAATAAAGCCACACAGGTAAAACTAGCAGATCTCTGACAACAATGACAAAGATAAGCAATGGGGAAAAGACTCCTTATTAAATAAATCATGCTGGAATAACTGGCTATCCATATACAGAATAATGAAGCTGGACTCCTACCTCTTACCATATACAAAAAATCAACTTAAGATGGATTAAAGACTTAAATGCAAGACTTCAAATTATAAACATCCTAGAAGAAAACCTAGAAAATACCCTTCTTGACGTTGCCCTTGGCAAAGAAGTTATGGCTAAGTCCTCAAAAGCAACTGCAACATAAACAAAAATTGACAAATAACATCTAATTAAACTGAAGAGCTTCTGCACAGCAAAAGAAACTATCAAGGGAGAAAATAGACAACCTACAGAATAGGAGAATATATTTGCAAACTACGCATCTGACAAAGATATATTATCCAGAATCTATAAGGAACTTAACAAGTAAACAACAACAACAACAAACATTAAAAAGTAGGCTAAGGACATGAACAGACACTTCTCAAAAGAAGACGTACAAGAGAAAAACAAACATGCAAAAATGCTCATCATCACTAATCATCAGAGAAATGCAAATCAAAATCACAGTGTGATGTCATCTCACACCTGTCAGAATGACTTTTGTTAAAAACTCAAAAAAACAACAGATATTGGTGAGGCTACAGAGAAAAGGGAACACATACAGTGTTGGTAGGAATGTAAATTAGTGGAGAGCAGTTTGGAGATTTCTCAAAGAACTAAGAGTTGAACTACCATTTGATCCAGCAATCCAACTACTGGGTATGTGCCCAAAGGAAAATAAATTGTTCTACCAAAAATACACATGTACTTACATGTTCAGCAAAGCAGTGTTCAATGTGTCAAAGACATGGAATCAACCAATGTGCACATCAACAGTGGATTGGATAAAGAAAATATTATACATATACAGAATGGAATACTACACAGCCATAAAAAGACCAAAATCATGTCCCTCACAGCAACATGGTTGCAGCTGGAAACGATTACCCTAAGTGAACTAACGCAGAAATAGAAAACCAAATACTGTATATTCTCACTTGTTAGTGGGAGCTGAAACACTGGGTACTCATCATCATAAAAATGGGAACAATAGACACTGGGGAATTTAAGACAGAGGAGGAAGAAAGGGAGCAAGGGTTGAAAAAAACTGCTTATTGGGTACCATACTCACTACCTGGGTTACAGATTCGTTCGTACCACAAACCTCAGCATCATGCAACATACCTTTGTTACAAAACTGCTCATGTACACCCTACTCTAAAATAAAAGTTGAAAAAAAGTCTGTAATAGAAGAAAGCAAACTTGGTTGTCTTTAGAGAGGGATTGAGGGATGTGAGGAAATTTTGATATTAGTGTTGGTTATGGGATTGTAATTACCTAAACTAATTAACTGTATATTTTAGGTTTTACATGTTACTTTATTTAAATTATGCAACAAATTTTAAATTGCAAAAGATATAAAAATGCAATCAAAAACTATACACAGTGAGAAGTTTTAAAAACTGACAAATTTTAATTTAATAATAGCTGAGGTTAATTTGAAAGAAGATGTATTCTGAAAATAAACATTTCACTTAGAAATCCAAACATATCTATGTGATCTAGTTACTCCAGATAGGTAAGTCATACAAAGCTTGGTTTCTTAGATATGGTATGTCCAAGTTCCCTTAACAAACTCCAATCTAAGCAGCACATAAGCAACACAACATTGGGTGTAAGAGAACTTGTAGTTTTGGACTTGCAGGTATAAGAGAAATAGAAGAGATATAAGAGAAGTGATTTATCTTCAGCCTGTGAAGCTTTCCTTACACTGGTGCCAATCCTTTCAAATGCTGCTCAGTAAGTGCAGCATGAAGATGTAGAAGAAAGGCATCCATTTATGAAAGAAAGAAAAATCTAAAAGCAATAGAAGTGCTTGCCATTTTAAGTTTACTTATGTTAAATTAAGTTTAATCTACAGCTGCCTCCTTCCATATTTTAGGTTCAGCCTAAAGGTTTCTCTGTACATAGTGAATCATAGTCTAATCGGATGTGTAAACGGACTGTAACCTACACTTATAACAAGTAGCTAAGTCTCAACCAATCACAGCAGCCATAGTTCAACCACTCACAGGCAGCCAACTGCAAACTGTGTTCAAATAAGACAAATGCTGACCTATTTTATTTTCTGTACCTCACTTTCCTCTTTCTGTCCATGAATCCTTTTCTCTTTCTGTCCATAAATCCTCTCTATGTGGCACCAATGGAGTTATTCTGAACCTATTCTGGTTGGAATAGTGTAGCGGGGGATGGTGCTTAATTTGTTAATTGTTCTTTGATCAATTACATTCTGATTAATTTAATTTGGCTTAAGTTTTAATTTTAACATTTGTACTTCAGTGTCCAAATTGTTTAATTAGTAAGAATCAATCAATCTATCTACCTATCATCTCTCTAATGCACCTTATATATACCTTATATGTAATAGATACATTAGATATTTAGGTAGTATATAAAATATAATCATACATGTGCAGAGAGGATGAGGGAGAGAGTAGGTTAATGCAATAATAGTAATACAGACAGAGACTTCTATATAATTATCTTAATAGATTTCTATTTTCTTCCTTATTCCCTATTTTCTAGCAGTTTCAACACACTCTTTTATGTCTACTTCGATCTCCGATCGGCCCAGCCACACCATGAGAACAGCTCTCTTGAAGGTCACCAATGCCCATCATTTGGCTATATCTAGTGGATACTTTTCACTGTCTAGTGATAACAGCCTCTTCCTTAAGGTACCTTACTTTTTGACTTCTGTAGCTCTAGTGTTTCATAACATTCCTCCTCCATTTGGGTAAGTGTTTTCTAACTCCTTTTTGGGCACATCTGCCTCTACCTAATCTTTAAATTTTGATGTTGTTCAAGCTTAAGTCCTAAACTCTGTGCTCTTCTTGTTCCATAGTTGCCTCTTGAGAAACATCACTGATCTATGTCTTGGTGCTTCTCAAGTTCATATTTTCTTCTGGATCTTTTTTTTCTGAAAGTCAGACTTGTATATCTAATTTTCTACAAAAATTTCAACATGACTGTCTCACAGATGCCCCATTCTTCATACCTTCACAACTGAGTTTATCATCTTTGTGCTGGCAACACCTCAACCTACTTCTCCTTATCTCAGTTAGTATCACATCTGCCTATGTCATCTAAGACTACTGTCTTGCCGAGCTGTCCATAAACCTCATAAATCCCTCTGACGTCATCTACTCCAAGGTACTGTCATCATCTGCATACCTTTTAACTAGTCACCAACACTTTCTCTGTATAAACTGATATTTTAAAAATTATCATGCTATAGTAAATGTTTTTCCTGGAAATCTATATTCCTCACCTGTGAAATCCTTGAGAAGAGGACCTGTGTCTTCCATATATGTATTTCCAGCGATTGGCCATAGCAGGGACTCAACACATTAGTTAGTAGATATGATGTTACTTCATTTTGTAAGTAAAGAAGCCAGGCTTAAGAAAGTCAGATGATTTTCTGAATATCTATTGTTATAAATCAACACCATTTAACTTTTCACTGTACCTCATTTCTTCTTCTTGGCCCTGGATACTGAAATTAAAAGTAATTCCCAAGGTTTCTAGCACCAGAATCTCTACTAGTCAGTGTCTTCTGTGATGGTCACAGGCAATAAAATTACCAGATTATAGTTTTGTCTCCTTTTTTCACCTTTTATCACTTTGAGTGGAAACTCTAATAATATATTTGAAACTAAAAGTAAGATAAAAAGGAGAAGAGTAAAAAATAATCTTATATACTTTGCTGATGGAATAGTAAACCCAGTATAATTGAGAACAGCCTGGGTTTTTAACATGCCTCAAATCTCCATGAATCAGGAGGCATTTGCACTTGTATGAGTAAAAATGTCAGGAAATGATTTTGAAAGGCTCTATTTGAGGGTGAAATGTTTCTGCATCTGAAATCCATTTTACTGGGCAAAGTACAGTAGTTACAAAGGCTAAGAGGTTTTCGTTTCCATAATTTCATCTTTTTTTTTTCAAAAAGAAGTAGAAAAATCCAAGCTTATAAATTTGGACCTGCACAGCTTAGCAAGAAATATATTTTAAATAATTGTTCCTACTGGCTTAACAAGGAAAACAGAAAACTATATGTGAGGTGTCCCATGAAGCTTCATCTAGTCTCTTAGCTGGATAGTTCCAACAGTCTTTGAATTTTCTATGTTATATAGCATTCAAAACTTGAGGTAAGCTCCTTTTGCTTTCTGGGTTCCTGAGAACAGCAAAAGATCCAGTTCATTCATTGAATTCATTCAATAAAACTTTATTGAGCATCTTCTATGTATCACCGAATTTTCTAGAAATTAGGCAAAAATCCCTGCCTTTATGGAGTTAATAGTCTTGAAGAGGTAGGCTGACAATAAATAATGAAGAAATAAGGACTATTTGATCTTTGTAAGTAGAGAAAAATAAAGCAGGGGATTATGGTAGACAGCCTTTGGGGTACAAGCGAACTGGGTAACATTTTAAATAAAATGATCAGACAAGACTTCACTGAGATACTTGAGCAAAGAACCAAAGGAAGTGAGGTGGTGAAAAGTACAACCTATGAAATACCTAATATGCAACTTGAAGGACACTGTAAAATAACTGGCTAATACTTTCAAAATTTCAGAGTCTTGAAAGACAGGGAAAGATGGAGGAACTGTCAAGAATGGAGGAGACTAAGGAGACAGGGCAACTAAATACAATTTGAGAACCTGGATTGATTTCTGGAATGGAAGACAGGGGGTCTTAGTTTATGAACTGGTGAAATCCAAAGAAAGTCTGCAGTTCAGTTGTAGTATTACACCAACATTAATGTCTAAGTTTTGATAATTGTACCAGGATTATCTAAGATATTAATATTAAGGGAAGCTAGGCAAAGGATATATGGTAACTGTATACTATTTTTGTGGCTCTTCTGTAAGTCTATAATTATCTCAAAATAAAAAGTATAAGTAAATGTACATACTATGAGTCTTCTGAAGAGAGGGAATAGCTAGTGCAAAGGTCTGTAACTTGTTTAAAAAAAATCAAAGATGCAGTGTAGCTGGAGCCCAGTGAGTGGTGGGGGAAGATAGCAGAAGGTATAATTGGGGCAGGAGTGAATAAGGCTCTTCAGACATTGCAAAGGACTTTGACTTGTACTCTTGGCTACACAGAAACCATTAGAACTTTTTGAGCCAAGGAATGCCATCATCTGACTGAGATAGCAGAATCATTCTGGCTGCTGTGAAAATGGCAGGAAATCAGGGAGAAATGATGGTAGCTTGGATTAGGGTGGAGCAGTGAAGATAAGTTACAGTTCTCAGTAAAACTATAAAATCCTTGATTTTGTTTTCCCATTTCTCTGGCTTACCACTTCTATCTTCTTCCATCTTGTCAATTCATGTCTGTAATATAGGGGTGGGAGTATATTGAATTGAGCATTCTCTAGGTTTCTTCTAATTCTAAATAAATAGGTCTCCAGTACTCATAACACAAGTCTTTTTTTCCTTCTAAAAAAATATGATCGAATCATTGACTCTGTGGTATTACAACTTGATATGTCCCTCTTCCTAGGAAACAAGAGGCTACCAGGGAAAAAGCAGCATATACTTGAAAGAATGAAGAGCTAACTTTGAAACATCAGGGAGAGAAACAGATTTGCGTGTAAGGCTTTCATGGCACTTCTTGCCACCCCCTATTCCATAGGGTCTCCGCTAGTTTACTCAATGTGCATTTGTGAAGTGCACCACTATGCTCTCCCTTAAAAAGACTAGTGACACCTGGGCTGGGCACAGTGTCTCATGCCTGTAATCCCAACACTTTGGGAAGCCAAGGCGGGCGGATCACTTGAGGTCAGGAGTTCGAGACCAACCTGGTCAACATGGTGAAATCCCGTTTCTACTAAAAGTACAAAAATTAGCCGGGTGTGGTGGTGGGCACCTGTAATCACAGCTACTCGGGAGGCTGAGGCGGGAGAATTGCTTGAACCCAGGAGGTAGAGTTTGCAGTGAGCCGAGATCGCACTATTGTACTCTAGCCTGGGTGACAGAGAAAAAAAAAAAAGATTGATGACACCCTCAATATCCACCACATGTGCTGAGTGAAAAACTTGCTCTTCCCAGATGGCTCCGACGATGATTGTATATTGGGTTACCAGGGCCTGTCCAATTCTGCTCAAAGTGGGACTTCTCCAAAGGGCCATACTTCCTGGGGAGCTCTCTTTGGGGCCAATTCAGTCTTAGACCTGCTTGTTATCTCAGGCAACTCTGCTCAATCTTGTTCCTTCTTTCCCTGTTCAATCCTACCTCCTCTTACTTTTTACTAGGATACCCTCTCCCCACAATCAACCTCTTGCACCCCCAATTCTGATTCAGTGTATGCTTCTTGGAAAACCTAACATACTCAGCTTATTCTTAAAATCAATCTTGTCTTACCTCTACCTCATCTGCCTTTTCCAGTATTTTATGCTTAGGCTATTATGAAATTTCTGGCACATGTAGATAATAAATTCATGGGCCCTAGTTCCAGTTTTTCTACAGGTGTTGTGTGTGACAGGACAGTGTGACAGGACATTTCCTTAGAAAAGATCCATCTCTGTGTGCTTTCCATACTCCTGTCCAGAGGAGACCAAGCCTAGCACCTCCACACCTCTGGAAGCATAATTCGGTCTGACAATAGATGGAACCCATTAATAACCATGTTGAGTTGCTTTCCTTAAACAAACAAATTTGGCAGCAGAGGCTCTGCTGGCAGAATTGTAATAGACCAGTCACTGCTGAATTGGACAGTAATAAAGCAGAAAGGTCATAACCAAACATTTTAGGGCATGGGTCAGCAACAGTTTTCCAAACAAAAAGCCAGATAGTAAATATTTTTGGCTTTGTGGTTCACATACAGTTTCTGTCACATGTTCTTCTTTGATAATTTTCAAAACACTTTTAAAATATAAAATCCCTTCTTGGCTTGAGGTCCATACAAAAGCAGATGTAGCCATTGGATCATAGTTTGATGACCCCTGTTCCAGATAAGAGTTCTTTTTAGGTATAACATATCCTGGGCAAGCACAAAAACAAACAGGCATTGCATCTTCTTTATATTTAATGTAAACTCTTGGTTTCACCTGCACTATTCCCTGAGCTGGCAGGGCTTTTGTTTGTTGTATGTGGGTCTTGTTGCCAAGAATACCCTAACTAACTGGTTTCAAATTGTTTCTTGGGAACTTCACAGAGTGCCTTAGTGGTTAATCAGGGAGGAATCAGATAAGAATCATGCACCCCCACCCCCACAACCTGCAGCAATCCTGAGCACTGTTCTACAAATGCACTATATGGGGCTCCTATGCCACACAACCTATTATTTTCCTTCCCTCTCTTCCTTTCTTTTCAAAAAAAATATATTCTTTTAAATCAAGAGTTTAAAAATCTCTGCATAAGTGAGAAACTACTGTGTAAGAGAGGGGCAAGTTCCTGAGGTAGCCAGATTAAAGAAAAGCAAAATGCAGAGCAAGTGGGTGGGCCCTGGAGTCAGGGTCACCTGGTTTCTAATTTAGACCATTTTCCATTAGTAGCTGAAACAATTCACTTACTTTCCCTGTGGGTCAGTTTCCTCATCTCCCTTTGGGGATTATTATATTATTCTCACCTTCTAGCTTATATATGAGGAATGAACAAGTCAATTCATATAAAAATTCTTATCAGAGTACATGGTTCATAGTAGATACTTCTCTATTATGTACCATTTGGTGACCTGTATGATACCCAGAACATGTACCTTCCCCAACTCACAAATATAGCATATGCATTTTCTATTCATAGGCAAAGCTAAAAAGACAAGCAGTGAGCCAAAGTGATTCGAAAGCCCCCAAAGTTTCATCATTTGCACCTATTTTTCCACAGCTCTCATGGGTCTCATATTCTCATGATCAGAAGCACTTGTGATTACCTCCTACTTGTTGAAGGGATAGAGGCAAAGACCCACACTTTCAGCCTTCTCTTTCTTCTGCAATATATCCATGAAAGATCCCCAAATGAAGGCATTAGGATCTCTGAAGTCCTTTGATAAGCCAATGTTGTGCCAAATTCCTATCAACTCCAATGGAGATGGCACCAGATTTGAGAGGACTAAGAAGAAATTCACAGCCAGCAAACAAGACATAGGGTTTTATTGGAAGCTTACATACAGAGGAGACAGCCCAGTGGCCACAGGCTGGACAGGAGAACCATAATTACTTGCAAAAGGCATGCAGTTTATATGTCATTTTCACTTAGCACCTTCCCCCTAACAAACTCCACCTGGCAATCTTCAGAACCCAAAACTTAGAACCTTGATCCTCTGTACAGTCAGTGTTCCACAGGACAGACAAGAAACTCAGATGTTTTTCATAGGCAAGGAACGAATCTGCAGGTTGGCCACTACTGTATTCCCTAGCTTGGAACACACATTCAGATGCACTTGCCATACAGGGTAGTTCTCAGGATATGCTTAAGTTATTGCTAGCAAGTGTAGTTACCCCAGAGCATGAATATCCCAATAGCAGCAAACACATTTATCCATGAGAGCCACTGCTATGTTTGTAAAGTTTTGTTCTTTGTATAAATCTATGGGCCTCATTTTTTTCTCATCTGATAAAGATGATAAAGTACTCCATTCTCTGGCTTTAAATTTATGTCTGGCAAATCTGAAAGGTACATAGGGCTAATCGGTCCGGACTGAACTCAGAGATCTGCTTGTAGAATGCAGTTTGTTTGGTAAACCATCTTAATCAAAAAGAAGTATAGACAAGGACATAAATCTAACTGATTGCTAAATACATAGAAGGGCTTATCACAGGAGAGATGGAGGACGATACTTAGTATATTAGCGTGTTCTCACACTGCTAATAAAGACATTTCCAAGACTGGGTAATTTATAAAGAAAAAAAGTAACTAGAATTCCATGAATTCTCTAAAGATTCTGGATCATTGAAGTTCTGCTGTGAATGAGGAGCATGAAGATAAGAGCTATCCCTCCAACATGATTCCTTTTCAGCCTTTCAATTGGAATTTTATGAGGGTAAGGTGAGATATGAGTTTATGTAAAATACATAACCCATGACTACACTCAACTAGGCACTTAATATTCCTTTCATTCTCAAATTCTTTCATTGCTACAAGTATTTAGTCACTAGTGATCTCTAACAAGCAAGACTACCATAAATGCAGAGACCCAAGATGACTATTTCCCAAAATAATCTAGAATGTCATGAGCAGTGAGTCTGTCAAGACTGAACATATTTTGTACTTAAGATGTTTCTGTTAAATATGCCAGTATTTTAGTGCCATTTAGGTATGAGCATAACTGTTAAAAAATGTGGAATGCCAAAGTTTTACAACTCTATAAATGTACATTCTATGGGATGAATACTCTGATAAATTTTGGTGGAGAAGTATGGTTAGCATTTGCTGCTTGAAGACACCATTTTAGTCAAAAGAGAGCTGCTTGATTAAGTCATGTCATCAGAACCTCTTGGGAGTTTTGTGTCTTCTTGTTGACCCTCACAACAATGCTGCACTTCTTATTCACCATTAAAAAGCTTTTTAGGTATCTTTTCCCATCCATATCTCTGTGTTTAATTTTTAATTTGAACCATCATACCACTGGCTAGAGGGTGAATCTTAAATACTGCCTTTTAAGAGTATGCCCTGCCCCATCTCTTCATGGTTACTTTCTCATTGCTGCCTGGGGTTATTTTGGTTCTTATTTGTAGTTAGCCCATCAGAATGGCCTTACTTTGGTAGTTCTAATAACAACTAGATACTATTCTGGTGTAGCTGCCCCTTTGTAGAATTCTGATGGACAGTTGACCTTCTCGTAGCTTCTTTAGCCCAAATTTCCTCCTCCAAAATGGTTGTGTTTGTCACTGAAACCCTCATGCACAGTCCTTTCAGCAATATGTCAACCCTGACTCCCTTGACATTTCTGATATGTACTGTATCATGATAAATTGATAACTGAGGCTTTTTATTTATTTTTTTGACAATGGGAGTAGAATGGGGTCAAGAGACATGAGACCCAATCCATGTGCATGCTTGAGCTGACACTAACGGCTTTTAATTCATCTGCTGTATCTGCTTGCCACCTAGAGATCTAGCTAGTGTTTCCAAAGGAGAAACTTTCCTATTAAAAAATTAAAAAATTCATTCCAAAAGCCTTGGATTTTTTTCTACTTAACCAAAATCTAATTCAAACTGAGAGTAACTCTTTGATCTACTCCCAGTTAAAAGAAAAGAAAAGAAGGAAAAATCCCTTGTGCTAATTTTACCTGTATGGGACTATAATAAGGTTTCATATTTATAAAACAAACTTCCTTATCTAAATAAATGGTAACCAGTTTGCAATTGGATATTTTTCCCTTCACTTCTCACCACTCCTACAAAGAGCTCCAATCTATGTGCACGAAGACCTATTGGCTCTAGCTTCAAAATACACATCTTATCAGTACACTTCTCTTTATATCCACTGCTACCACCTTAGTCTAAATCATTATTGTTTCTTACCTAGAACATAGCAATAACCTCTAACATGTCTCCCTGCCTGC